>NC_081186.1:96191137-96498603 GCF_029867415.1 Vicia villosa | reverse complement strand
CATCAACTATTAATACCCTACCCTACAAAATTACAATTTATACATGTACTTATTAACCATGCTAATTAATTCTTGTCATTTTACTAAACTGCACTGATCAGTAATTAAAAAGCACATTATTTACTATTTCCACTGAAGTTAAACATGAAAACATGTTTTCAACTCTCTAACCACTACTCAAAACATGTTTGAAAACATCTTTAAAATTCACAAAAACCATGGTTTAACTCAAGTCTTAAAAACATGGTTTTTAAACTAAGTCATAGTTTCAAACAAACCAACATCCTATAAACATGTTTTGAGTCATATACCTACATCACTGCATGGCTGTTACCTATAGTAACAGATACAACAATAGTTATTAAGGTAGCTATAGTTTTTGACTTTTGACCATAACAAATTTATTACAGCTCTGCAATGTTTTCAACCACTCGTGACTCACCCAAACCCATAGGACCACAAACAAAGGTTGTAATAATTTTGATTCTCAACACAACATCAACAGTTTTATGTAATTGGTCATTCCCATCCAATCCAATTGATTGCATGTTATACTACAATGTAGAAAATTCATAACTTCATTATTATATATATTCATATTGTCTTCTGTTTTATGTTACCCTACCATAGTCTGATTTGACAAAGATATAACGTAAACAAAGTCCTATGAAGTTTGCTACAAAATGAATGTTGTTTTTGTCATATTGTCTTGTCTGTGCAACTTGTAAATTCACACAAAGCAAAACCCTAATTCTCATTATTTTTTATTAAAATGTCCTACCTTTCTAATTTTTCTCTCAACTCAGCCTATTCTCTACACAAATTCTCAATGAACCTGTATTTCAAACAAATTAATTTATTGGTATAGAGGGCACGTCAATTACGGTTGGCAAACGGCGTGCCCGTTTCATTTAGTCTGGCTCCGCGAAACCCAAAATAAAAACAGGACATGGTAAGAAAAACATTGTTAAAAGCATGAGTTTAAAACCTTAACCCGCCCCACAAAAAACAAGGGTGAGGCTTGACGGATACTGCATCTTTTAAGACTAAAAAAATGCAAAATAAATATCATTTAATATCCGAGTCCGTAAAATAGTGAGATGGAGCATGACAGACATATTAAAGGGGCCAGTGAGTCTAATTTTTTTGTCTATCACAAAAAAATGCAGGAAAAACGGATATGCTCATTAGACCAGTCTGTTTTATCATTCCTAGCGTCAATTCAATTGGTGCGTTTTTTTATAAGTGGCGCAACTGCAGTTGGCGTCTCAGTGTTTTTTTATTTATAATTTAATTTTTAGTTGGTTTTCCTACAAAAATTATTTTCTTCAAAATTTTATGCTATTTAAAAAAAATTAATTTTAAAAACTATAAATTTTGTTAAAATTCACAGAAAACTAAAATATAAATATAAATAGTGCTCCAATAAAAGTGACGTGTCTTCTATATAAAAAAATTAATTTGTTTGAAATAAGGATATATTTAAAATTTGTTTATAAACTAGATTAATTTTGAAATAAAAAAGGTAGACATGTTAGTTATTATTGATAAAAAAAATTAATTTTCATGTCTTATAAAATAATAATAATATTAATTGTGGCAGTGTAAGGTCAATCTCAGATGAGGTTTCATATTTAATGTGTAACATATAATTTTTATAATAGAAAATAAAAAACAAAAAGACATAACTAAAAATGGAAAGTATAACATAAAAAGCAAGTCAAGGTAAAAAGTAAGAAAAGAGTGTAAAAAAAATAAATATACACTGAAATAGTCATAATGTTATGGTTTTGGGGACCAGGAGGAAATGAAAAATTTACCATGGCTGTAACACTGAAACACTGCACAAATTTGGATCTGTGGACAGAGTGAGGGAAATTGCAATTTATGATTCCCAAATTTGATGATATAACTGACAAACTTTTAATGTTTGATTCAACATCCTCGTGAAGTTATCATCATCAAGTTTTATCGTCATGTTAGGTCAACCATAATGTTTTGCGTGATATCAAGGTGGTATATAAATATGAATGAAAAACTTATTTTCAATGTCAGTAGTTAAAAGAAAATATAAATTATTAGTAATATTATAAGAGGGTATTAATTAATCTAATGGCTGCTGCAAGTTTAACAGAAAACTGTCTGCTGTACGGAAACAGTTTGAATGTAGGGATCAAAGGAAGTCTCATAAGCTTAATTTGACTAACAACTTATTGGTGTATTTGGTTAAGAGGAAATCAGATGCTCTTCGTGGGATGTGAAAAAATTGGCTTCACTATGGGGGTTAAGCTTAAAAAGTTGCTGCTGGAGTTGCTCTTAACGTGTTTACAAAGAGGGTGTTAGTTTAAATTGTTAAGGGTTATCAAGCACATACGCTGGCACGGATATCGAGACACGACATGATACACACAATTTGACATCGATAATATTAAAAATATAGGACAGCCACACCGCTATATATATATATATATATATATATATATATATATATATATATATATATATATATATATATATATATATATATATATATATATATATATGATAATATTTGAATTTTATTTATCCATCTATTACTTAAAAAATTAAAAATATTTCAATCAAAATTATTGTTTTTAATTTTTTATTGATAACATTGTTTCAATACATGTTTAACTTATTTAAATGTGTGTGAGATTTATCTCATATGTATAAAATGTGTTAAAGCAAAGAAAAAAAAAATTCTTTTTTAAAAAATTTATTTAAATTGTTCAACACGTGTTCTATGAGTGTCTTCCCAATGTGAAACACTAATTTAAAAAGTGTCAAAATAAAACAAATAACTTATTTATTTATAGATATTTATCTGTCTTTTTCAACACGAGTCGTACGAGTGTCCTATATGTATTCACATAATGATATCTTTTGCTTATAAAAAATATCTAAGACAAATTCAAGTTAATGATTGATAAGGAACACTATATCGACTTATTGTTGCTTGTATATAGTTTTATTTTTAAAATTTTCTACGGTTTAAAGGCTTATATATATATATATATATATATATATATATATATATATATATATATATATATATATATATATATATGAGAAATGCTAAAAACACTCTCTCAAACACTCACACTCTTATTGGTTGAAATATGTGTGGGTCCTACCACTTTATGTGAGACCTATTTTCAAAGTGAGGGACCCACACATGTTTCAACCAATGAGAAAGTGAGTGTTTGAGAGAGTGTTGCTAGCACTCCTTATATATATATATATATATATATATATATATATATATATATATATATATATATATATATATATATATATATATATATATATATATATATATATATATATATATATATATATATATATATAGTTAGTTAGAAAAATGATTATATATATATATATATATATATATATATATATATATATATATATATATATATAGTTAGTTAGAAAAATGATTTAATCGAATGGGTCGAGGCTAGAATCGTGAACGAAATCACTTTTTTTATAAGTATTTCAAGCACTCTCAATATGTCTTAGAGTTGAAACGCATGAATATCCAGGATAATTCAGCCTTTTATCGAGTTTGCGTAAGACCGATGAAAACTCGGATGTAGCAAAGACTGTCTGGAATTTTAGTGAAGATGATAGGCTTATCAGATGTACATTTTTTGTTATGAATTTCTGAATCCAGAATGAGGTTTTTATAAGCCACTTTAGTATTGTTTCATAAGGTAGCGACCATTGGTGAAACAATTCATTTTTCAAAAGTTACAATGCTTGTCCTATTGCAACATTTACTAGGAGTTGCATGTTTTCATTCTGCAACATTTCATGAAGTGCTGCCAACTTTCGAATTCAAAATTCAAATTCACTAGCATATTTTCTTGTCATTTTGGAACACTCATATTATAAATTATTGTTAATAATTTACAATACCCCCACTTGTTCTAATAATGATAATTCCAATTCCAGAATAAGGGAAACAAAGAATGTTAATACAGTTAAGTATCTTTCAATTTTAAACTTAACCTTAGTAAGGATAATGCAAAGTCTAATCGGAATGTTAGGTAGCAATGCTTTTAAACCATTAATCCATATGATTATATCGGCGTTTTGTTACACACATTCTTTAAGGGTTCTTTGCCTATATTCCTCGCCTAGCACTTATTTATGGTCATATGCTATCATGTTTCATGAATATTTCATGAGAGAAACTCCAACTCTCACTTTGAGACGACGCCATCTCGAAATTCACATAGGTGAAGTTCATATTTTGTCTTTTTTCCATGAGACACGTACCCTCGGTATTGAACTTCATTAAGAGTTTGAAATAAAACTCAACCCTCATTTTTAATGTCAACATTATCACGAAATATACGACAATTATCCAAATCAACGACTTGTTGTTACCCATTGAATCTTGAGGTTAATGTTTTGTTAACGTAAGATTGGGTTGCCGCTGCTGTCGGAACTCTTGCTCAAGGAGTTTCAACCCCATACCTCTCGAGGTTATCTTTACCAAGTCTTTGGCAGTAACTTAGAAAACGGATCAGTCAAATTATAGATCGATCATATATATGCGAGTGAAATGATTACATCTTTAATCAATTTTCTCACGAATGTCTAAGGCCTAAGTGCCCAGACTTTCCATTTTACACTTATCTGAAATATCTTGCTAAATTGGCTTGATTAACACAATGTGTTAACCTCGTTGAAACATTGTATTTAGCCAATGGAACTTTCGGCAGAAGGTCCCTCAACCATTTAAATTCTTTGACCAGTGGAAGTGAGATACACACACTATGGCTCCATGATCAAGAGAGTGATGCATGTTTGTTTCTTGCTCTTCCAAGAAATCTCACCTTCAACTAGTGTAAATATCCACTCAGTTGTAAATTTACAATCTCCAACACCTGATATCTAACTCATATTGGTATATCCTTCTAATATGGTAGGAAACCAACCATGATGGAGGTCAAGATTTTGGTTTTCAAAAGAATCGAAAATCCTTGTGTATTCTAATATAGCCACAAATCTTCCATGATCATTTTGACACTAAGATCAAATTGAATATTCATTTTCTTGAAACGTGGCAGTTTGAACTTATCAAGAACTTTCTCAACAAAGTGTATTTGACTAAGTTCATAACCCCACTATTTTCGCATTACTTTGATCTCCAAAAGAGTGTCAACTAGTCCAATAACCCCCATCTTGAATGTGGAAGTTTTCTCAATATGTTTTTAACCCCCACTCTTTCGCTTTACTTTGATCGAATAGAGTGTCCACTATTTCAAGATTTTCAATCTTGAATGTGGAAGCTAGAAACTTATTTGTTTCTAAGAAACCTCTTTGTTTCTAGAAACTTCCAGAATTGCATAGTTTATTCTCTTAATTCGAATAAGCAATCCCTTGATTCAAATAAAGGTATTAGATTTCCACTTTTTTTTACAATTTCCTTAGTAGTAAAACCAGTTGTTAACATATATTCACTTCACCCAATAATACCTATCATCTAGGCATAACTAGGATACCAAAATAAACCTAGAAACACATCAATTCTCAACTCATCAATCCATTAAATTCTAACTCTAGCATGCATTCACATTATAATACAAACTCAAACTTTACTCTACCGCATGCAAGATTGTATTTCTATTCTAATTTCTAGATGAATTCTTAAGGGAGGTGAACCCGCCTTTTTCCACAAATTGAAAGAGATGATGAAGAGATAATGAACTTCTTCCTTCCTAGCTATGTGCAAGCCCAAATTTCCAATCTTTAATTAATCTTCAACCATCTAAAGCCAACTTTCGTCTATTAATTGGGGTCCATGGTGAAACTCTCTTATCCATGGCAAGTCTTTCCCCTTGCATTTAGGAAGGTGAAAACTAGTGAGAAATTAAAATGAAACTAGGAAAAGATAGAGTACAAGAACTAGCCTTGCATCAACCATGGCACAAAGCTTTTCTTCTTCTCACTTATATCTAGGGGTGGCAAAACGGGCTCGGCTCGTTGGACATGCCCGTTTTGCCCGCACTTTTGTGCAGGGAGGACAAAGATTTTAGGCCCCCAGCCTCTAGTGTACGTGACCGCCCCGTCCCGTTTTTTGTGCGGACTTTTGCGGGGATGTGCATTAATATAAATTTTGCATTTTTAGGCTTAAAAAGTGTAATATACGCGGGCTTCGTCCGCCTCACTTTCACTTTTTTGCGGGACGGGTCAATATTTTAGGCACGCACCCTCAATTAGGACCACTCCGTCCCTTTTTTGCAGGCTTTTGTGGGGTGGACTCTAAACTGGACGGACATGCCTGTTTGTCACCCCCTACTTATATCCCTTTCTACGAGAAATCTTTTCATTGGTGAGGGAGGTGGTTCTGAAGTTGATTCTAACAACTAATAAAAAATACTTGCCAAATGACCATAATGCCTCTCCACTTAACTTATGAAATCTCCAATTTCCCCATATTGCTCTAGAGATTGCTTAGTAGCTAAACCACCCTTTTTAATTCCAATTAACTATCACTTTACTTATGTCAACATGTGACTTTAATGAGAATTGTTCAATTTATCTTTGGTGTTGACCATTTTATCCATTTGTCTTGAAATCTTATTAGTGGATGCACAAACGGGTTTTTCAATTAATGTTCCGGGTCGGGTTGTTACACTTGTATGAATGATGTATGGTTGTTAAATATCTATATTTTAAAAAAAAAAAAAAAAAAGAAGGATAATACAACAACAATATTTAACATTCAATCTCAACAACATAAATAACACAAATATTTTATTAGCTAACAATAACCATATTAACTTTGCTTACAATAACAAAACATGGAACTTAGTCCTTTTACTCAACAATTAACATAAATAAATTACATTCATAGTAAAGTAGGATGCAAAATAATATTATAGAACATGTAGTTGATCCCTAAGGGTTAACTCAAATATTACATATATGTTAGAATGATCAATTCTAATATGAACTAATTTTGGAGGAACTAAAAAAAATACAAAAATCAAAATAAAATGACATATATTTGTAAATATCAAAACAAAACAAACAAATTACATAAATAAAAAAAATATAGTTGCAAAGATCAGTTACATATTTAGATTTAAAAAAAAAAACATTCAACTATCTTCATCATACAATGATCATGTCGGATAAAATTAGTATGTCCACTAATTACAGTATACAAAAATAGTTTTAATCTATTTCAATGAAAAAATAAAATAAGTTTGCATTAAAATAGAAAAATGATTTACTTAAGAATAATATTGAATTGAATAAAATAGAGACTAATTATTACACATCTTTAAAGATAATTTTTCTTATTATGAGTCTCTGGAATATTGAGGTGTTAGTTTAAAAAAAGTCAGAATTTAGCCTTAAAATATTAAGATAACTTTGTTAAAAATTTCTCAACAACGGTTGTGAAATGATTTTTAGTGACACTTTATTTGATAATATTTTTTTCTTCTCCAATTTTTTAAAAGTGTCTCGAGGATAAAAAAAATGTAATAAAACAATATATAACTCTTATGAAACTAAAATGTAATAAATCGATAGTATTAAATATGAATCTATTTAAAAAATTTGTTTTTTTAATTATAATATAAAATAGTCATTAGAAAAAACGTAGGAGTGTTAAGTATAATGTTAAAGGTGCTAGATATAATTTTCTATGTACAAGTGGGGGTGGGCTTAAAGAATGAAGTAGGGCTTAGAAGCCCACGAAAACTTTTTTTCCAAAACTGACAAAGGTGTAAGTAATAACAAACAAAAGGTTTTACTTCATATTACTTTTCCATTTATCCCTACATAATCCAAAAATTACCAATTTCATCTCTCCTGGCATTTAATATTTTACAATTTTAGTTTTAATCTTAATACATTTCTTCTTAGTTAAATTTTCCCCACTTATAAAATGTTTGATGTAAAATTTAATATTACGACGGTATGTATCTTGTTTAAAAAATTATTTTATTTATAAATATTCTTCTGTTCAAGAACTAGTCATGAATATGGTTGATGAATTGATATTATTGAACCGAAAACTCCAATCTCTTATATGGTAGGGCGGGTGTACCTACAAGGTTAACATTCTGACGCTTAAGTCACTTCAAAATTTAAGATGAGTATAGTGAAATATGGAGATACAAGAATGTACCTTATTTTTTATGTGAGATGACTTTTACACCTTGGATCATGTGGAGTGAATTTGAGGTGAATTAGGCCTTGGCTATTTGGGCATTAGGCCATTTCAGAATAATTACCCCCAAGGCTTTGCTGAGACATGAGGGAGCCGGGGAAGCCTTTAACAATTTGGTCGTCGGTCTGGTCTGATTTCTAGAATGGATAAGCTACTGAATCTGTGGGAACCAGCCGAAACTGGTAACCAGGGCCGTCTTTGAGGGCGTGCAAGGTGGGCTATCGCACAGGGCCTCAAATTTTTTACGATTAAATCCTAACTAAATAGGGCCTCGTAAATCTTTGCCACTATTAAAATGGAGGTAAATAGGGCCTCTAATTGTTTTGTCATGGTTGAAACACAACTAATCTACACAGGGCCTCTAAAAAATTGAGACGGCCTTGCTGGTAACAACCGGAGAACTTGGTATTATTCAAAACTTTATTACATATTGTCATACTAAATTTTCATGTAAAATTAAATCCATACGTAGTGACAATGGCAAAGAATTTATCATTGCCATCATATTATGCATCCTTAGGCATTTTGCATCAAATAAGGTGCATTGAAACACCTTAACAAAATTTCACTACTAAAAGAAAGCACAAACACTTACTCAGTGTTACTACATCACTTTTATCTCGTGCCAATTTGTCTAAGTGTTTTTGGTCATTTGTTTTATGTCATGCTACCTACTTGATTAACAGATTATGCAGCTTACCATTCATAACAAAACCCCTTACGAACTCCTCTTCAAAGAACCATCCTCTTTTTTGCATCTTAAGATTTTTGGTTACGTCACCTATGCCACCACCATAACTAGAAATTGAGACAAACTTGATCCTAGAGCTACTAGGTATATGTTTCTAGGATATCACAATGGCATAAAAGGATATATTCTTTTTGACCTTATCGCAAGATCAACTTTCATTTCTCAAAATTGTTCCTTTTATGAAACCAATTTTCCTTATACACCACCCACCAGAATACTCAACAATTCTGACCAAATTCGGGATAATGATCAATCCAATACCGCATTCATGTCTTACTTCTCCACTAAAATCGAACCTTGCCCTACCTTACCAATTAAAGAACCCGACCTTACCTTACCAACTTCACCTCCTACCCAAGACCCTCATTAATCAACCTTCATCACATACAAAAAATAATATCGATCCATCATCACTTCTTAGAAAATTAATTAGACAGAAAATCACACCTACATATCTTCATGTTTTTGCTTTCTCTACATCTCATTCTCCCATCCTTTATAACATTTCCAAATTTATTTCTTATCATCAAACATGTCATGCATTTTATTCCTTTATATTTGCTATTTTTACTTCTTGAGATCCAACAACTTACAAGCAAGCCATCCTTCATCCGCATTAGGTTAAAGCCATGGAAAATGAAATCCAAGCCCCCTACACAACAAGACTTGGATCTTCACCACCCTCCCACCAGATAAAAATGTAGTTGGTTGAAAATGGGTCTATAAGACAAAATTCCATTCTAATTTCACCATTGAAAGATATAAAGCAAGGTCAGTGGCCAAAGGATTCACCTAAAATGAAGGTATATATTTCTTTGACACCTTTCTCTTGCTTCCAAGCTCACCACTGTAAGACTACTTCTTTCCTTAACGTTTTATTTAAATGTTTATCTTCATCAATTTGATGTTAATAATGCATTACTTCATGGGAATATAGATGAGGAGGTCTACATGACTTTACCAAAAGGCATTGAACCTTCTTATCCAAATCAAGTTTGTAATTTGGAAATCTCTATATGGTTTGAAACAATCAAGTAGATAATGGTTTCCTAAGTTATCTACTGTGTTGTTAGCTAATATTTTAAACAATGTTCTACCGATCATTCCTTATTTATTCATCAATCTCATAGTTCTTTCCTTGCTTTACTTATTTATATTGATGACCTTGTCAATGCAGGTAATAACTCAGAAATTATCAAGCATATCAAAACCATATTCCAGTACCAGTTTCACATCAAAGATTGCACTCTGAAGTACTTCCTCGGTCTGGAAGTAGCTCGAAGCATCTAAGGAATCAAAATTTGATAGGAAATACACACTTGATATCCTCTCAAATACTTGCTTATTAGAATGCAAGCCTGCTACCACACCAATGTCAAGAAACATGTTTTTGACATCAAATGAAGGCACTTCATTATCTCATCATACTCCTTATCAAAGACTCGTTGGTCAACTAATTTATTTTCTTAATAAGCGCCCAAACATCACATTTCCAGTACAACAACTTAGTCAACACATGAGCAAACCCACTACTACTCATTACACAACTGCCATTCGAGTCCTGCAGTACCTCAAGAGTTCTCCAATGCTTATTCTTTGCTTCATCTTCTACCTTACAACTAAAGGCGTTCTCTAATTTTGACTAGGAAACTTGCCTTGACACACGAAGATCCATCAGTGGCTATTCATCTACTTAGGAGATTCCTTGATTTCATGGAAGTCAAAGAAACAACCCATTGTTTCTCGCAGTTCCACTGAGGCAGAATATCGCACAATAGCATCAATCATATGTGAAATTCAATGGTTCACCAACCTTCTCAAAGAATTGTCTATCACTCTAATTGAATCTGCTCTCTTATACTGCGATTATGCATCTGTAAAATATATTTTTAACAACTCTTCTTTCTATGAGTGTATGACACATATAGACTTGGATTGTCATCTTGTATGAGAAAAGCTGCAAATCAACCTCTTCCGTTTGCTGCCTAATTCGTCCTCTCAACAAGTTGCAGACCTGTTCACTAAACCTTTAGACCTCAAGCCTATTACTTCTATAAACTTAAAGTACATTCAATCTAGACTCAAGCTTATAGGGTATTAGAAACTTAGTTGTTCTCTTTGTTAGTTTCAACACAACTGCTTATAAATAACACTTGGCATTTCATATTGTATTAGATTGTCATTTTGCATTTTCATAATTCAAAACCAATGGGTCCTTTCATTCATCCAACTCTTATAATATAACTTCTTACATAAAACATTGTCATAAATTATCATGCATAGTAAAATGTAATAATTTATAGTGTAGATATTTTTAATTAAAAATCAAATTAATTAAAATTAAATATAATACATAATACGCTTCATTTTTTAGAGAAGAAAATATATCAAGTTAATGTAAGTTTTTTTTATATTATAATACTTGATAGAATTTACTTCCTATTCAAAATTTTGAAAGATTTTTCAGAGATAGTTGAAAATGTTCAAGTATCATATTTGTTATTTTTTAATAGATCAAGTTTTACTTCCTTTCTTGACAAAAAAAAAGTTTTACCTCCATTTATTCTTTTATTTTTTTATTTCATAAAGTTTTTGCATTTAAAAAACTAATAAAAATTAATTAATATTATATTAAAAAAGAAAACAACATTTATTGAGTGAGGAATTTTTCCAACTTAATAAAGGTTATCTATAAGACACAGAGAATAACGTTTTGCTACCTCCGGTGATGCTGATATATAGATGGCTTATAATGATCTAATTCATGAAATAATGATAAAAACATGTTATTCAATATTTTAATAGAATTATTATTTTAAATTTTAATGTTAATTCTAATGTTTTTTAATATTGTTAAATCATTGAAATTATGTCACAAATGATTTTTTTTAATAACAAATAACATATTAAAATGTTACCAAAAGAAAAAAAAAAACATATTAAAAAAAAGTGTAAACAGATGCAACAACAAAGAGTAGTTAAAAACATACATACTATAAATAATTCCAAAACACTTCCACATTATGCAGTTATTGCAAGATAATAATGATAATCACCACACTAAAAATAGGCTTTTATCAAGTAAAACAAAGTAAAGCAAAAATCAATATAGCAAATATAAAATTATAAACTTTCTCTGCTGACAAAACAATGCTTTTTATAGCTTTCTTGAATTTTTCTTAGCCTCAAGAAAAAAATCAAGACTAATCTACATTCTCATTGCTCATGAATCAAGAGCAGAAAAACAAAACACAAAAACAGAATACTAGGAACACAAACACAGATACATCTTACATTCTTGCTATACTAAAATATACTACTTGATGATTTTTCTTATCTTATTCTAAAAAATGGAAGAAAAAGAAGAAGAATTATTCCTTTGTTGTTTGCTTCAATGCATTGAACAAGTTCATCCATCACCTTTTCCTATTTTATTTATTCAAAAGTCTTTTCTTCAGATTCACTTTCACTAGCTAATGAAAGAAAAACCCAGTTTAGCATAACTGTTTTTTGATGTTTGTTGTTGTTACCTCTTCAAATATGAAAATGGTATAGGCATATGCTTCAAGCTTGAAATATCAAACAACTCTACAAACCTCTGATCTGAAACTCGAGCTTTTGCAGCTGCAAAGCGTTGGTACTCGTCGAAAACAGACGACAAGCACCATTTTTGGAGCTTTCTATAGCATCCGACCAAACAACCTGTTCGGTGCTGTAAACAAAAATAATTCAAGATATTAGCTACTTTAACGAGAAAACACTTTTTAATTAATTTTAATAGGGTTCTGTTCTTATCTAACAGAACCCTATTAGTTCAAATCACAAAGACATTTACGAGAAAAACCATGTATATCTCTCGGTAGAGTCTTACCTTTCCTCGCTTACAGTGGATTATAACTGGGTGGTTCCTTACATCTGCATTATTTAGATCACCGATGATTATTGCTTGAAAATTTAAGAGATGAAATTGCGACTAAGTTTGAGCTAACTAAAGAGATATAAGCATACCAAGAAGAACTTTTAGGGCTTCCCGAATAGTATCGTCTGGGATGTTTACAAATGGCTCCTGCATCCACAAGTTCAAATGAGGTTACAATTTGATACATCGCATACAAAACATGCTAGTAGTAAACACACTAAACATTAATGATGAATTCGAGTTAGAAACTTGAGAATACGTGATTCGCTCTTCAAATCTAGTAAATTGGACTCAAAGAAGACCGGATTTACTAGACTGCAGAGAATCGAAATCCAACTTTTAAGCTATGTTTTTTCTCGATATTTTCCTTCTTTAGTTCCCTAGGGTTGATCATGACTTGATGCTATTTCTTTATCCTGGTGGAAAATTTATGGTTCTCGAACGAAATCGGTTTTTGACAAATTCGTAATGGTCCCATTATACAACAGACAAGAAGAATACTCTATGATCTCCTCTTAGCCATTAAATATTCACAAAAAAACAAATGATTGTGATAATTTGATTTGAAATAGCCATGGAAAAGACATCACAAGCCAGCTTAGATTCCATCCACAGTGGTTTCCATTTTCCATATTATCAAGTTGGCATACAGCTGAAGATTGATGGGGATTCTTTCACACAGAAATGTCAAATATGCTCAAGAAAAAGAAGTGTATTCAACCAGAATCAATTATAGACCTAAAAAAGACAACAATATAAAATTGATATCGAAAAAACTATGATCATAAAGTTAACACCATGATTTTGTTGAAACTTCAAAGAGTAATTTTGATCAAAATTAGGGCGATTCATCGAAATTCTATTGATCTCGGTGTGAATTCAAACATACACAAAATCAATCTAGAAAAGAAACATATGAATAAGAAATAATAATGAAAACAACTAGATTTATGACCCCTTTTATCCTCTTATACCTAACATAACAACTCATTGGATTAAACACTAGCATTCATGATTCATATAAAGGTCCCATTAGAGATTTTAAATAACGGTTATTGTTGCGTAAAGATTTTTGCAATTTTGATTTATATAGGTGTTGCGATACTGATTGTGGTCATCGCAGTGTGAATTAACCACAATTTTTTCTTTATCAAAGAAACGGTGAATAACAGTATCAATATCAGCAGCAGATACTATTTTGTTGCGGCAATTTTCGCGATAAATAAGAGTTTTTTAAAACCTTGCCCAATTGTTTCACCATATGTCACAAATTATCCACCCATACACCAACTTGAAGAAAAATAATTGGATACCCCATAAGATTATGAAAAAGACAAGTCAATTGAATTAGATATATCCATTGATTTTTATTCAATTATCTATTCAATTCACTTCATCACTTGGTGCATTCATATAATTGATCTTTGAGATAAACCAATAAAAAAGTTGAATTGAAGATGTATTAATAGAATCACAAACAAACCTTATGACCCTCAATTCCAAAGTGATAAAGCTTGATTCCATTTGACTTGAGAAACTCCATGTTAGCTTCTGGATATGGTTCAGGGCACAAATATCTATACAAAATAGACCCATCAAAGAAAAACTCAATAAAATCACAAAAAGTTTAATAATTTACTAATAAATCATGAATTGGGTTATCAAAAAAGAGTTCACAAAAGCAAAACACATGCAAAACAAAAATATATGTACATGATGGAGCGAAGGCCAAGGGTTTGGAGGAAAGAGAAGTTGGAAGGTTCAGGGAAACCGGAACGGAAAATGCCATTATCAACCATAGAGAAATTGAGAGGTGGAATGAAAAGATCCTCGCCGTCTATTTTGTCACAAACATCATCGTCATCGTTATCAACGGTGGTTGTGAGTTTGAGGTTGTTGTGATCAGTGATACTTAGTTTGAGTTTTCTACACATCTGTGTTTCTTGGTTCTTTTTTTTCAGTTGGTGGTGTTGAACTTCTGATGCCACTTGTTGTTGCATATTAAGAGAGAGAGAGAGAGAGAGAGAGAGAGAGAGAGAGAGAGAGAGAGAGAGAGAGAGAGAGAGAGGTGTTTGGAGTGTGTTAAGTGAGAATGAATGGATATTTAATAATATAATAATAGAAAAGAGGGAGAGAGTAGAGAAAGGGAAAGGGGGAAGGTTTTGGGATCAAAGGGTATATTCCTTGTTGGGAGAGAGAGTTTGAATGGTGTTTTGTTTTGTGAGAGTGAAATTTGAAAGAAGAGAACAAAAAAAAGTGATTGCTTTGAAGAGAGGAAAGAGTGGTAGTTAGGCAATGGAGTTGAGGTGAAGATGTTACACCTATATATATAGAAATTGGAGAGAGTGTGGTCACAAAGAAGAAAATGTCAATTAGAGAGTGAGAGAGTACTTGATGTATGGTTTTTCTTTTGCTTCTTGTTGTCTTGTCTTTTGACAAATGAAATGGAGAAGTGTTAATAAAAAATGGTAAAATGTTTAACTAGTGCATTTAATTAGGTTTGTTTTTTTAGGGGTGTTTGGATTACTTTATCTCTCTCTAATTATAGTTATTTACTCCCCTAAGGAATGTATTTTTCTTGTTCTAAATTATTTAAAAAAATTATAATTAAAAATTCGATAATTTTATTATATTAATACATAAAAATAAATAAATATTATCATAATATATTTAATCCTAAATCAACTGTTTATACATATTTAACTCAACTATATTATATCAGTTAAATTATCCCACACACATTGACTAAAGACATAGTTTAATAAAAGTTTAGATAGAATGATGTCTCTCACTTTTACAAGTCAGTTTTATATGATTTATAGGAATAAATTAAGTTAAACTTTAATTCTATTATAATATCAGGAGTGTATTAATTTGAATCACCCGTCATTTATATATCCACAACAAGTTCAATAATACTAGATGCAAAGAGGTGTATTAGAAAAATCAAGTCTCATATATCAAAAATTCGAGTAGAGATCTTCTCCATTTCTTAAAAGAAATGGATATCTCCATTACTATACTTTTTGTGTATAAATGTCTATTTAATGTCACAATTTCCAAAAATATATGCATTTATATCATTGATTTAATATAAAACTATAGTAATTGACATCTCTATTTCTTTAGAAAAATGGAGAGGATCTCAACCCCAAAGTTTCGTGTCACACAAGAAGCTCAATAGGAATGGCTGTGAGGAGTGTATATGAAAATACTCAAATTCCACATTGAGTAAATATAAAGTTTAATATATAAACTAATATCTTTCACCCAACAAATTAAGTTAAACTTTAATTCTATTAGGGGAGATGTTGTTGGGGAAAAACAAACCATTAAAAAAAAACAAAAAAAAAACACAAGAGATTAACTTAAAAACTCCAAAACGGAGAAAAAATCACGACTGTTGTCAAATGACGACAAAAAATAAACACTATGTGAAAATTGTTATAACACATAATATACTCTCAACTAACTCAGAACCCCAGTATACTCACACCCTCCAAAATAAATAATTAAATACATCTCACAACACTCTAATACAAGAGTATAAGAGAATAAAGAAAATCAAATACAAGTTTAAAGTGTTGTTGACTCATACATCTTGTAACAAAGAACTTGAATCCTATATATAGCATTGAACTCCATCTTCCTTCACAAAACTAAGCGATGTAGGACTTCGAAGAACTCGAATTCTATATATACTCTTGGACTCTCTCTTCCTTCACAAGACCAAGTGATGCGACTTCTTCAACATATATATTTTCAAGCAACTCCAACAAGTTTCACGTAGGAGGATGGTGTTTGTAGGGGTGGCAAAATCGATCCGGTCAATTGGGCATGTCTATTTTGCCAGCACTTTTCGTGGGACTGACCAAAATTTTAGACTCACACTCTCTAATATATCTGGCGCAACTTGCTTGTTTTTTTACGGGTGCGGACATTAACATAAATTTTTGTAATTGTTAGACTAAAAAGGTATTGTGCACGCGAACATGCCTCGGACGGATCAAGATTTTAAACCTGCACTCTATATAATATTTGTTCCTTCCTACCTTATTTTTTGGAAATTTTTGCCGAACAGATCTAAATAAGAGGCATGCTTGTTTATCACTTCTAATTATCTGTCACGATCATCTATAGACAAATTATATTAATTATAAAATTAATAAAATTATTAATATTAAATTTAAAAATAATATATAAAGGAAACATGACGGAATTCAACTCATTCCATCAAAGTTTCTATCTTTTATTCATTTTATTTATAAGAACAAAAAATAAACTATACTAATTGATTAAAGACAACAACTGTCACACGTATAAACTATGGAGATATTCTTTAATACTCATTTAGTGGGGAGAAATTAAAATAAGAGTGAAGACCCATTTTGGTCCTATACAAATATTACACGAGTTAAATTAGTCCCTCACAAAAAAATTGACCCAAGTTATTCCCTTACAAAATTTAATCAGGTCATATTAGTCCTTCTGCTAATATTTTTCTCAAATCGGTTTTTTCTACTTCTAAACCGGTTCTTTTCATACTTCTAAACCGTGACTGGACTGACACGTTAGATTTTTTTAAATGCTAAATTAATTTTTATTTTTAATTTCATTTTTAAACAGTTATCAATGAATAATATCAAAAAAAGCCAAAATTATTTCTTATAAAGTAATTTTTAAACAAGTAATTTCCATGATTTCTACTAATATTAACAAATTCTATACATAAATTTTTACCTATGAGGTCTCAAATCCAAGTCCCATTCAAGTTAAATAATTTTCACTTTACAACTAGACAAATCAATTTTTATCGTTAATAAAGTGACTATCATTTACAACTAGAAAAATCAATTTCTATTGTTAGTAAAACAACTATTATTTACAACAAGACAAATCAATTTATATTGTTAGTAAAGTGATTATCATTTACAACTAGATAAATCAATTTCTATTGTTAATAAATGGATTATCATTTACAACTAGACAAATCAATTTCTACGGTTAGTAAAGTGACTATCAATAACAACTAGACAAATCAATTTCTATTGTTAGTAAAGTGACTATCATTTACAAATAGACAAATCAAATTCTATTGTATTAAATTAACTGTCATTTAATCTGAAGAGACTTAGGTTCGAGACCATATTGATACAAATTTTGTATTTTTTATTTTAAATTTAGAATTGTTTAAGATTAACCACGTGGGCCTGAGTTCAACTCCTTATAAGTAACCATTTTGGTTTTTTTATATTGTTAATTTATAATTGTTTAAAAATGAAATTAAAAATAAAAATCAATTTAGTATTTACAAAATGAAAAATAAATAAAATTCAACGTGGCAGTCCAGTCACGGTTTAAAACTAGAAAAAAAAACCGATTTGAGAAAAATATTAGCAGAAGGATTAATATGATCCGGTTAAATTTTGTAAGGGATTAAGTTGGGTCAATTTTTTTGCGAGGGACTAATTAGACTCGTGTAATATTTGTGAGGGACCAAAATAGGTCTTCACTCTTAAAATAATAAAGTGTGCGAAAATTATAATTAGTGTATATTATAATTGCCTACTTTTTTTTGCCTATGATATTATAAATAAAATTTATTTTAAGATTTTTTAATAATAAATATTTATTTTTGTGAAGATATTACAAAAAATATCTATGCTTCACATATTATAATTAGTTAACTTTTTATTAATAAAAAATTAATTAATTAATAATATTTATCTCGTGTATATGTGTCGGGTTTGCTCCAAAGTCGCTATATTTTAGAAAACATCATGAATACAATAAAATTTAAAAAGATTATAAAAAGTAAGGAAATTGAGACAGTTGTCAAAATTAAAAAAAAAACGTTATTATATTTTAATAAAGAAAAGTTATTAAATAAAAAAAATTAAAGAAGGTTATTGTTTAAAGAGTGAAAAGTTATTTTGATCCCTTATCAAAATTAGGGTTTTTCTAATCTATGCAATTGCATAGGATAAAGGCAATCAATTAATTATTTTTTTCAATATAAATTTTCATATTAATTATTATTCTTTTGAAAATTAATTTTTTTATTTTCGCTCTCCCACCTGGATCAACATAAATAATAATTTATATTTAAAAAAGTGGTGTATTAATTGTTCCTTATCCTATGCAACGTTGCATAGATTAGAAAAATCCTAAAAAATTGTAGAACTCAAATTAATCCCTGATAAAAAAAAATGATTTAATCCCTTACAAAATTTAACCGAATCATATTACTACTTTTGTATATATTTTCTTAAAATCAATTTTTTTTCTACTTTTAGACTATGTACAATGGGGGTGTTGAAATTTTTTTTCAACTGTTGAATTCATGCAATGGTATGTTTAATAGCTTGTTTAATATGATGTGGATTACTTTGTGTTGAAAGAATTCAACATGTTGAATGAATGAGAGTGGGGGCCACATACAATATTTTGCAAAATCCTATTGGTTGTTGTGACTATTTGAATTTTTAGTGTGTTGTGAATGGTGGTAAAGTAGGGTGTTGAATTTTATTAAACAAAACTATTGTAGTGAGTAAAAATTGAATGTGTGTTGAATTATTAGGTGGACGAGAGAGAAGATGATGTGGAGTATAAAAAGTGAAAAAGTAGGGTGTTGAATTTGGAAACCATTGTAAATAATCTTAAACTGTGACTAGACTATCATGTTGTATTTTATTTTATTATTATTTTTTTAATTCTAAATTGATTTTTAATTTCAATTTAATTTTAAACAACTCATATTTAAAAACATAAAAAAAAATCCAAAATTTGTTCCCAAAAGAATCGAATCAAGAATCTTTAAGAAACATCATATGTTTTGACCACTAGCCTAATTTACATTAGTAATAAATTATTCTCATAATTTACAGTAATACTAAATATTTTTTTATTTTAAAATTAAAAATACATTTTTTATTTTAGAACTACACAAATTGTTCATAATATATATTTTCAATGATGAATGTCTAACTTAATAATTCAGAATAAATATTTATTTATTTATTTTAAATAATTCATAAATAAATATTTACTTATTTTAAATAACACACAAATTTAAAAATAAATTTAATAAAATATAAATTTTAAGTATAATTAATCAACCAAAATTAAATAAAATAATATTTACTTGAAATTTAATAACACATAAATAAATATTTACTTATTTAAATTAAATAAATTAAATAAGAATTAATTAATTATAATATTAATTCAATTAATTATTAAAATATTTAATTAATAAAAATTAAATTATCAATTAATTTTAAAAGTGTTATTTAATTAAAATAAAATAATAAAAATTTATTTAATAGTAATTCATGTAAATATTAATTTTTTATTTTATTAATTATATTTATGATTTATATCTTATTAATTTTGTTTCAAATTTGTGAATTATTTGAAATAAATAAATAAGGAAATGTTTACTCTGAATTATTTTAAAGTAACTACCGTTTAACTTTAAGGGGCTTATGTTCGTAATTTTTATTTTAAGTTCAGAAATGTTTAATATTACTACAAATTATGAAAATAATTTATTAATAATGTACATTAGCTTAATGGTAAAGATATAAAATGTGATTTACACGTCATTGGTTCTATTCTTTTAGGAACAAACTTTAGCTTTTTTTATTGACAAAAGGATTGATATGACCCGATTAAATTTTGTAAGGGATTAAATTAGATCTATTGACATAAGGACTAATATGACCCGATTAAATTTTGTAAGAGATTAAATCAAATCTTTTTTTGTCGAGAATTAATTTGAGTTTTATAATTTTTATGGGGGACCAAAATGAGTCTTCACTTTTGCTTAAATTTGATTGTTCTTTAATTTTGTAAATCTAAAGTAAATGGTTATAAGGAAATAAGTAGTAGTATATAATAAGTTTATATCGGAAAAATTTTATAAGCATTTATAAATTTCACAATTTTATAAATAAAATCTTTAAAATATTTTATATATGTAATAAAAAATATTTTCTTTTCAAAATATAATTTAGTGTTAATTACAATATAAAAATTAAAAACATTTAATTTATACCGTCTACTAACATATAAAGGAAAAAAATAAAAATTAGTTAAAATTTTCAAGTAAATATTTGTCATTGTGGGCTCGACCCCTTTAACATTATACATGTTTATATCACCAATTAAAATATTAAATTTATATGTCATCCCCCTTTAACATTATACATGTTTATATCACCAATTAAAATATTAAATTTATATGTCATTTCATTTATACGTTGTTGGCGCTTTATTTTTTAAATAATTTAAAACTCCTTATTCACATTTATCAAACATTTTATTTACTTCTATTAAAGCATGAGAATAATGACAATATGACACGTGATAACAAGTGATATACATGATTAACTATTTTATAATTCAGTTGGGAAGTTAATTATAAAGTAATTAGATTTACTTACTTGAGCTCTAAGGAACACTAAAGTATGGTATGATGTAGAAATTTATTTTGCAAGTCACCCTCTTTTATATATAATTTAACATGTATTCTCTTCACTTTCAATGAGAATTTGTTTTCATCATGTTCATCTTGATTTCTTTAATATGGTATCAGCCTCAAACAATGAGCATTATCCTTCATCTCATTCACATTTTATCTATCGTTTATAGCTTTATTCATTTATACTTTTCGATTAGTTTTCTGCATCTGATCTTGTTTCTTCACTGCATCGTGTGTTGCAGTAACTTGCTTTCTTCATCTTCTTTATCGATCCAACATGCCGCTGCTCCTAGCACCAAATCACCAACGTGATCTTGATTCCATATACTACATTCATCCCAACGAAGGTCCAAACTCTGTGAATGTGACTCCAAAGCTTGATGGTTCAACTATTTGTCATGGAGCAGGTCCATGAAATGTGTTTTGGGAGCCAAGAACAAGCTGAAGTTTGTCGATGGATCCATTGAAGTTTCTGATGATGATGATCTCAACTTTGCTCAATGAGAATGTTGCAATAGTCTCATCCATTCTTGAATCAGTTTTTCATCCATCTTTTATCTTAACAATGTTCTATTTGTCCCAGATTTCAATTTAAATCTCATTTCCATTTCAAATATTTGTCAAGATTTGAAGTGTTCAACTCTTTTTCTGTTGATTAATGTGTTTTGCAGGAAATGAATACGAGGAGGATGATTGGTTTAGGTATCAACGAGAATGGCATGTATAAATTGCAAATAAAAGATACTCATCTTGCAGTTCAAGTTTCCAATCAACGGTTCGAATTCCTAAAACAAGCATTTTTGTTTAGGTCATGTGTCATCTAAGAAAATAGCACAAATGTCCAAATTGTACTCTTCTTTTGAAAGTTACCTTAACATTCAAGTATCTTTATTGCTTCTCACAATTTTGAACTTTTACACTTTGACATTTGGAGACCTTAAGCCATTCCATCCATACATAATCACAAAATATACATCTCATGGAGAATAAAGAAACAACTGAAAAATCTCAATATCATCATCAAAGGCTGGATATCAAGCCATTGCAAAAGCTACTTATGAGCTTCATTGGCACCTATTCTCATGGATAATTTACACATAAAACGTACCTGAACACATGTCATCTACTATGACATTCAAAGTGGTATCCAGATTGCCTCTAATCTCGTTCTCCATGAAAGAACAAAATACTTGGAGATTGATTGTCATATCGTAAGAGAGAAACAAAGTAAAGGTGTTATGAAACTACTCCAAGTCAAATAAAAGGATCAGCTTGCTGATTTATTTAGAAAAGCATTACTTCCTCAAACTTTTAATGATTTGTTAGCCAAGTTAAAGACGATAAATATCTACCAACCTTCAACTTGTAGTCGGATATTAAAGCATGAGAGTAATGACAATATGGAACATGATAACAAGGGATATACATCACTAGCTACCTTGTAATTCAGTTGGGAATTTAGTTATAAAGTTGTTAGAGCTAGTTACTTAAGCTTTAAGGCATACTATAGTATGGTAGGGTGTAGAAGCTTATGGTGCAAGTCACCTCTTTTTTATATAACTCAACATGTATTCTCTTCACTTTCAATGAGAATTTTTGTCATCATGTTCATCTTGATTCTTTTAATAACTCCTCTGAAAAAATAAGTTTTTTTGTCAACATAAATTATTTTTTATATAATGACTCACTGATTTTAGAAACTAGACTTTAATGTCATTGTTAGGTCATGACGAGCGTTCATAAGATGGTTTATATTGGATCAATACCAAACCTACAAATTGGATAACATCCCACAAAAAGTATTTTATGGAAAAGTCACTTTTACCTCAGTTGGGGCGTCGAGCTCACAAATGATGTTATGAAAAGTGTCATTTTTCTCTGAAGTTTATTAGTCGAGGCAAAAAAATTAGAAAGTACACCACTTTTCACCTCATTTTGGAGGTTAACCGAGGGGAAACCTCATATTTTTTTATCGGTTAGGACTAAAAACCAATGTGAAATCTCTTACTTTTCCTCTCAGTTGGGACTATTATCTGAGAGGATATGGACTAGGGACCATTTTTCACATCAGTTAGGACTGTAAACTGGTGTGAAATCTCTTGTATTTTTAAAATATAATTCTTTTTAATTTTACATATCTTCGATTATAACCTCTATTTTTTGTAAAATATAATCTAAATGATACATTTGTACCATATATTTAATGGCTACAATGGCAAAGCAGAAACTACATATTTACAACAAAATCAAAATCACACATATTATATACCATAACAAAAACTATGAATATTAAAAAAATTATACATATTTACATCAGATAGGCTAATCAAACATATCCATAGTTAGTCATAAACTATAAAAACTCATTTTTTTTTTACAACAAACATCAAACATATCAAATGGTTCAACCAATAAGGCAATAACCAACATGCCAAAATAGTGTGACTCATAAAACTCAAGGAAATAGGTTGACCAACGTGAATAGACGTTATACAAGTTTTTCTGTGAATGGTGTTTGTTTATTAAACACCTATAAGTTGAACAAAATGTCAAAACACTTAGAATAATATCAAACCATTATTCGGTAAAAATCATGTATATCTAATTATAAATATATATTGTATGCTTCCATGAATCAACAATTCCGACAAAGATAATGTTCATCACATAATATTCATACTCGTAAGATGATGATTGTTTTCTTGTCTACAAATAAATTTTATATAGTAAGTAATAATACACAAAAAAACATAAGTTATTATATATATATATATATATATATATATATATATATATATATATATATATATATATATATATATCCCTTTGTTTCTAAAACCTTGCAACATATGCTAACCTTCCATAGCTTTATGTTAAAAAAAAATTAAACATTAATACAAAATATTTAAAAGTAAAGTGTACATTATAGTATTAATTATAAATATATAAAATACAAACTTATACACTAATTATACAATACTTCATGAATATGATACAAAAAATGCCCATTGAGGCCAATATTTAATTGGAAAAGACCAAAAAATGCATTTGAAGTGAGGAGTTTCTTGGGACTCGCAAGTTTCTTGAGATTTTTCGCTGATAGCTCTATCATTGAGTCAACTAACCCCTAGGAGACTAAATTTCAATGTGATTCTAAATGCGAGTAGAGTTTTTTGAATAAGAAGCTTTCCATTGCTCCTGTTTTAGTTATCCCAAAGCCCTAGGAAAAAGTATGAAGTGTTATGCGATGCCTCGACAAAAGGGTTAGAGTATGTGTTAATACAAAATGGCAGGTGGTACTTGAAGAGAATCATCTGACTCATGCTTTGGAGTTAGGCAAGATCATATTTTCATTTAAGATGTGGAGACAGTATCTCTATGTAGAGCGTTTTGAGATTTTCAATGATCAAAAGAGCTTTAAGTATTTGTTTGATCATAAAGAGATAACCACATGCGTTAGAGAAGGTGGATGGACTTTTGAATAAGCAGATTTAATCTCCATAATTCGTAGTATAAGCGATCTAACTTATATGAATCAAAATTTAAATAGACTTACAAAAATATTCCAAAACTCGTGCAATTCACGGGTTAAACAGACTTGTCTGTAAATGTCCCAAGCCAACCAAATAACCCAACAAAAACGGTCCAATACCAGAGGCCCTATTACACCAATGTATTCAAGACCTATGAACATGTGAACTCTCACGAATGCATATCAAAATGAAGCCACTTGCTCATCTTAAGTCGTAGAATCCAACACAACTTCTTCCCGCAGTCCACAAAATACCTATCATTTCAACCATCATATATAAATCCAGTTACATACCATAACACGTACAATTTTATTTAGTTTTTAAATCTCATCTCTCTGACTTTACTAATTTAAATTTAGAGTACTAATTTTATAAGTGCATACCGTAAAGAGAATAACTTTTATTAACACACCACCAATATTTTGTTCCACACATGAATAACCGACTTGACCTTAGTTCATACATAAATTTTATAAATGTATAAGTTATTGATCATTCACTTTTCTTAAAAATATAATTTTTAATTCATACTTACCATAAGACCTAATAAAAATTTAGCGTGATGTGTCCCATTATTAATTTAATTTAGATGCATGTTGGATCCAACTAGGGCTAAAACATGTGCACCGCTGCATAGGATCCCTAGATAGTGCAAATTTATATCACACTTTCATCAAGATAATTAAATATATTACCTACAGCATCAACATTTCCATAGCTACATCAATGAGTTTAGCTGTGATATAATTTTGAAATTAACATGTTATCATATTAAGCAAAATAAGATTTGAACTCTGTGTACTAGAGAGTGCCAAAATACTTTTTACGATTATAGTAGTACAATTGAATAGGTTAATGATTACTCTATTATTATAGAGGAAGAAATGGAACATTCCCTGGAATATGCTTTTACCGAGAATCTCTTTTGTACTTTATTGTTTAATTTTATTTTGTATGAAAAATTCCTTTGTACTTTTTCATTGACGTTTTAGAAAATAAAAAAAAAATAATGATGATGATGATGATGATGATGGTAAGTAATATACGAGAGCTATGCGCCACATAAATAAATATACTTTTACTTGTTTCTTTTGCATCTCTCTCACGCACGCTTGCGCTAGAAAGTGCTACAAAAAGTGCGCACCAAAACGATTCTCCTCTTCTTTTACTTGGACTCGAAATCTGTTTAGAGAATATAACCAACCCAACTTGATAGTTTTTCTTTTGAAAAATAAAAATTACTTATTAAAGAATGTACACCCGTTAAAATTATATAATAATGTTAAAATTACGGATAAAAATCCATCGATCTATAGAATTGTTTTGCATCTCAGACACACTAAAAATCTTTACGAGTAACAGATTTTATGATCAAAGAGATGGTGCAGAATTTGATATTTTTATCTAGACTCTTTCATTCACAACCATTCTTCGATATAATCTATATAATCTCTCTAAAATTGGAGCAGTCAAAAGTAATATTAGAGAAAATTTTGAAGAGTTTTAAAAGATTTTAATTTTAGGTTTTTTCTTCACCCACCTCCTAACCTTCTTGCCCACCCCTGGTGAATTTATCACAATACCCCTTGTTTCGGAAGTTCATTTCCGAAACGGTACTTTTTTTTGGAAAAAAGGTGTTTTCGGAAATGAACTTCCGAAAACGTGTTTTTTTTAATATAAAATATTGATTTCGGAGATGCATCTCCGAAATAAAGTCACTTTTCAGAAAATGTGGTGTTTCGGAAGTTCATCTCCGAGCGCACCCCCCTTGGAGGAATTCGGAAATGCACTTCCGAAAATAGGTCTGGACAGAAGAAAATGAACAATTCGCTTTATTTAATCGGGTGAAAATTACAACGATAATATTACATAAAATTAAAGTTACATATTGTTAAACACGGGTAGGTGGGGATGAGAGAGTGGTGGGGAGAAAAAAAGGCTTCCAAATTTCAAAAGGTTTATTTATTATTTTAATAAAAATACGTACAACTGAAAGTAACAAATGACGGAGGAGGTGTAACCGGAGCCGAAACATATGACGGAGGAGGTGGATGTCCGGAGGAAGAAGACCCGGAGGTACGTCCACCGCGAGACAAAGGAGCCAATCAATGTAAGCTATAATTTATCATTATCATCAGGGGACGTCATTACAAAAAATTGGAAAAAAAATCTTATTATTTTTAATCTTGATTTTTTAGAAATGACGTCCCCAGATGATAATCATAAACTATAGCTTACATTGATTGGCTACTTTGTCTCGTGGTGGACGTATCTCCAGTTCTACTTCCTCCAGACATCCACCTCATTCGTCATATGTTCCGACCCCGGTTACCACTTCCAAAAACTAACATGATAAATTCAATACAAATACACTGTGCGATACAATCCGAAATCAGAACAAAACAAAACAAAAACATGTTATTCTGCCCGACGAGCGTTACAAAATACACATCAAACAAAAAAAAACACGTTATTCTTCCCGACGAGCGAACTCCTCCGAATGAAGATAATTATACCAATCCTCATCCCACTCAGTCTCAGAACCATCAGCGTTGATCACGACTCTCACGCCTGAAGACTGAGCTTGAGCATCCGGGCCCCGGGCCCCCTGGGAACAAGAAGTAGAGCCGGTCGAAACCTTCTTCTTCTCCTTCACCTCCTTCACCTCCTTCACCTCCTTCACCTCCTTCACCTCTTTCACCTCTTTCTTTGAAGAATCCTTTCTTCCCTTAGCGCCCTCTCTAGAAGACATGTTCCTGTAAACAATTGAAATCGATTAATATGCGAGACAAAATAAAAAACAAAAAAATTTGAACTTCTGATATATTTCGGAAGTTCATTTCCGAAAACTGGGATGGAGGTGTTTTCGGAAATGAACTTCCGAAACACCCCTGCGATGCAATTTCCTGCAACTTCCATGGCAGACCCCTAAATCAACCTTCAAACCAAATCAAAATGCTTCTAAACAACCTAAATACTACTAACAACCTAGCCATATATCATTTATGCAATTAAAACCCTAAATAACATGCATTTGAATAATAGATCTAAAAATTTCAAAACTTACAAAGTGTTAGGATTGAGGGCTTTTGAATGTTGTTTAGCAGTGTGATTGGAGCCTTGATGCAGCTTTGGAATTCTGTTTGCACAAATTTTCGCCTCTGCCACTTTTTGTTTTGATTTAGGGTAAATGATTGGGGGAGGGGGAGTGTTTTGATAAATATGCAGAAATCGCAGTATTTCGGAAGTGAACTTCCGAAATAATTGTTTCGGAAATGAACTTCCGAAGTAAGTCAATTTTTTTAAAAAACACGCTTTCGGAAATGAACTTCCGAAGCAGGGGTAGTTTTGGTTTTTCGCAGGAGGTGACCACCCATAGGGAGGTGGGTAAAGAAATTTTCTAATTTTATGTATAATGCATATATTTATAATTCTTTAAACATATTAAAAAATTCACAATGTTTTAGAAACACCGGGCTCTGTTTGAGCAAGCCATATTTCGAGCTTATAGCTTATAGTTTATAAGCTCGTATGATAATAAAAGACCTGTTTGATAACAGTTTTTTCATCACGAACCTATAGCTTATTTTACTAGCTTATAACTTATTTTTCAGACACTATTTTAAATAGGATTTTAGCTTATAGCTTATCATTTTTTCTTCCATTAATACACTTCTAAATTTTAATTATTTTAAATGTGAATTTAATTCTTAATTAATAAATGTCTTTTTATGTCATTTTACATTTATCAGCCTGTTGTATCACTAATTTTACCAAACACTTTAATTAGCTTATCAGTTATTATTCATCAGCCATCAGCTATAAACTATCAGCCACCAGCCATCAGCCATAAGCTATAAGCTAGCTTATCACCTAACCGTTAATTTTACCAAACAGAGCCATGAGTCTGTTTGATAAGACTCAAAAACGAACTTTTAGCTTTTAGCTTTTCAACTCACATTAATGAAAAAGTTCTGTTTGGTAATTGTAGCTTTTTTATCAAAAGCTATTTGAAGTAGCTTTTGAGCTTGTAGCTTTTAACTTGTGACTTTTTTTTTCTATTTATACCCTTATTATTTTAATAAAATATTATTACCCTTATTAATTAAAATGATCATTTATGTCATTTTGTAACTATCAGCTAATGAAACAGTTAATTTACCAAACACTCATGTTAGCTTATCAGATATCAGTCACCATCTATAAGCTGTCAGTAGGGGTGGCAAAACGGGCCGCCCGCTCCGCCCGCCGCCTGCCCCGTCTTGTGCTCGCCAAAAAACAAGTGGGGCGGGCATGCCCACCAAGTAAAATGGACATAAAAGTCATGCCCGCCTCGCCAAGATGGCGGGTTGGCGGGCGGCGGACTTACCCGCCTATTTTTATTTATATATTTTTTAATAGATTAATAGTCTTTTTTTTTTATCTTTTAATTAAACTTTTCACTTATTTTTTAAAACAATTTTTTATAAAAGCAACTTTTTAACAAATTTACTTAAAAAAATATTACATATATTCATAAATAAATGTATAAAATAAACCATCAAGAATTTCAATTACGAAATTAATTAAAAAAAGAGTAAATTTTGGAGGAGAGGCAAGCTTTAGCGGGCAGCGGGCTTTGGCAGGGCGGATATGGCGGGCGGCGGGTTTTGGCGGGGCGAGCTTTGGCGAACGGAGGACCTAAAATCCCAATCAACCCGCTATTTTTTGACGGGTGCGCGGACCGATCCAGCGGGCCACGGTCCGTTTTGCCACCCCTAGCTGTCAGCTACCCGCTAGTTTCATTTATTTCCTTACATTTAATGTTGAGTCACTAAATAAAAAATATTTTATTAAATTCAAAATGTATATATTTGCTTAAAGATCTTAGAAGATGCTCCTTATATCTTGTCCACCATTACATTATGTTTTAAATAGTATTTTATTTTTCAATATAAAAAACCGTAGACTTTTGATAAATATATAGTTTTTTATAGTATTTTTTACATCAACTAGGTGTGTTTTCCATACTGTATTCACATGATTAAATTTTAATAGAATTTTTAAATTAAACTGAAAAAATATTTTTCATTTTATCTAAATATTCTATTTTATACACGACAGTTCGATAAAGAGCTAAAGTTATTGACGTGATTCGTGAATGAATGTTTTCACATCTTAAATAAGACTTTCTATAAACTTTTTTTTTTCTTGAAGAATCATATCTTTATAAACTTGTGGCTTACTGAAACAAATATAAATTCAATGATCAGGATTGTTTTCAGCAAATTAATTAACAGTTGTACTTTTATATTCGATCTTACGTGTGTGGTTGGTAGTAATGTAATATATGCTCCCAATTTCAACGGATGGTACAAACATAGGTAATTTTTTTTATTTATTTCAAGAAGTTTATAAATTTAAGGGACATTGGAATTGAGTCAATGGTGAAACAAAATGGGTATCTCATGATAAGCATATACATGATGGATCAATTCATATATCTTGAAAAACAACCTTACCTCACCTAGTTGGAAGTTCAACCTAATAAGTGAAAACAACGTGTGGATAATTTGTATCCCCATTAATTCCACTCCACCTAGTTACATTATATATTATTGGACGTGTCCAAAACATGTACTACAGTGTAGTGTTTTTTCCGTGCAAACAACATCATGAAGCAAAACAAATAAGTCAGAAGTTCTCAAGGGTCATTTATTGCTAAATTAAAGTTACCATGTTTATTCTCACGAAACTTAGCACACTACTAAAGATAATAAATAAATCGAATAGGGATAAGGTATATGTTTTAGATAAGGATTCTTTAGGGAGAAAAAGATAGAGGTTGTATTTAATAAAAATAGCTATTCATTGATAAGGCGAGTGATATTGATGGTTGATTAGTGATAGTTTATAGTTGATAACTGATGATTTATAATACTACCTCTGTTCCTTTTTATAAGAGACAAGTCAGTTTTTAGGTTCATTGAATAAACAATGTATTTGGTCTGTTTATAGACTAGATACATTGATTATTCAATGAACCTAAAAAGTGAATTGTCTCTTATAAAAAGGAACGGAGGTAGTAGTTGATAACTGATGATTTATAATTGATAAATTACTTGAAATGTTTGATAAAATTATTGGTTTAATTAATTTATAAATTAAAATGACATAAAGACTTTTAATATATAATTGTTCTATTTTTTTTTTTATACTGATGAGGGCATAAGCCCAAAAGAAAAAAAACAACTACAAAGAGTCAACAAGGAAAGGGATAATCCCTAGCGCATCAAGATCCAAAAACGTCCGTAAGAAATCCGACACTTTATCGTAGACAACAAAATCCTTCTCCACGCATCCACGATTTGCCAAGGCATCTGCACAAGCATTAACATTCCTGTAGATGTGAGAAACAATGACAATATCCATCAGAGACATAATGTCAATTATCCGTCGAAGTATAGCGACACATTCCACGGATCCAACTTTTCTGTCCTCCAAAAAGCTTTAACAACCACCATAGAATTTGTTCTATTTTAAATTGAAATAAATTATAAATGGTAGTAGTGAGTTTTAGTGAAATTAATAAAGGTAAAAGTGGAAGAAAAAATATTCTCTATAAGGTAAAATGCTATTTGAAATAGCGTTTAGAAAATAAGATATAAACTAATAAAGTAAGTTATAAGTTCATGAGGAAAAGACTGTTATCAAATAGGTCTTTTATTGTCATACGAGCTTATAAACTATAAATTCTAAACTCAAAAAATTCTAGACAAACATAATCATAAAAATAGTGGTTGACTGATAAGTTATATGATAGCTTATAACTTATGACTGATAGTTAATGACTGATAACTTATAGCTGATGACTGATGACTTATAGTTGATAAATTAATTGAAGTTTTAGTAAAATTAGCAGTCCAATTAATTGATGACATAAAAAACATTTAATATATAATTGTTCTATTTTAAATTAAAATAAATTATTAAGGGTTTTAGTGTGTTTTAGTTAAATTAATAAGGACAAACGTGAAAGAAAAAAATATAAGTTATAAATTTAAATGCTATTTGAAATAGCGTCTAAAAAATAAGTTATAAAATAATACAATAAGTTATAAGCTTGTGATGAAATGACTGTCTTTATTGTCTTTTATAATCTATAACCTAAAAAAATCTTTTCAAATAGTGTCGTAGTAATTTTAAAAGGAAATAACGAAAATAAAGGTATAGATCTTAAGAAAAAAAATGTGAGAAAAAGTAAATTAAACATATGTCAAGAAAATTAAAAAAAAAAAAAAGTGGAACATAAATAATCCAATTCTGTTTTTTGAACATGATAAGGTACTTTTTGTTTATTTAATTCTATTTTATAAATGGTAATTAAGATCTTTCATTTTTGTATAGAGATATATTCAAAACTTTTGATTGGTAAATCATAAAAATATATCAACGAATAAGTGATAAAATAATGATATCTATATACTAAAATAAAAAAAATTTATTATTGAGATCAGGAAATATTAGTTACTAATTTTAAGTTTTTTAAATAGTAAAAATATTATTAAATTATTCATTAAATAAATTTTAACTATTTCAATAATGATTTTTTAATTAAAAATTGAAAGATTTTGTTATCATATTTGTTATCACACGTTGTCTCCTTTCAATGAAAACATGTTGAGTTTCTTAGGTAGCCAATTATATAACAATAAAAAAAAATATGTACAATATGTATAAATCTATGTGCTTGTATGTGTGGTGTTTGCATCTATCTTTGTTTGACTAACACTTTTATTAGAAGTTCTCATCAATCTTTTTGTTATGTCTTATTGGTTCAGTTAATATCATCTAATACGTTGATCACATAATGATGTTTGGTATGTTGATCATGTGATTGTGCTTGATCAAACGATGGTATTTGATATGTTGATCATGTCGTGAAAGTGATAGAATAATTAATCAGAAGAAACTAAGTGTGGTAAACGGGCATGCCCGTCCCGTTTAGGCCCGCCCCACAAAAGTCCGCGAAAAAGCGAGGTGGGGCTGGCATAATTGAGAGTGCTGGTCTAAAACTTTGCCCCGCCCCGCAAAAAGTGAGGGCGGGGAAAGCCCGCGGGCATTGAACCTTTTAGGCTTAAAAATAGTAAAATTGTATGAAAAAGCTCAAGCCCGCAAAAAAATAGGGCGGGGCGGGGCGGACACATTAAAGAGAGCGGGCCTAAAACCTCGTCCCGCCCCGCGAAAAACTGCAGGTAAAACAGTCTTTCTCCGCGGGTCGTGCCTGTTTTGTCATCCCTAGAAGAAACTATTCACATTTCAATCACGTACACCAATAAATTTGATGTGCGAGGACAAAGAATTAGGGGTGTTCGCAGTGTGGTTTGGGCGGTTTTGACGTAAAAAATCATCCGAACCGCAAGAGGAAAAAGTGTGCGGTTTGGTTTGGTTCGGTTGGCTTTTAGAAATAAAACCAAACCAAACCAAACTAATGCGATTTGGGTTGGTTCGGTTTTTTTTACAAAAATTTATTGAGTCATACATACACATATAGATGATGAAATAACTTTGTATTTAGTTATTTATGCATTATCAAATAACAACAAAATTCATCATATTTAAATAACTTTCCATTTAATATACAAAAATAATATTAGATAAAAGTGGAATAAAAAACATAAAATAGTAGCATAAAATAATATCAAAAACATTATATTGAAATAGAAAAAAAAGGAAATCAAACATTAGAGAAGATGCAGAAAGAGAAGAAGAGATGTGATTAGATAAGAAGAGAAACATTAAAAACGTAATTAGAAGAGAGAACAATAGAATAAAAATAATAATATGAAAAAGAAAGAACATAAGAGATGAAAGACTAGAAAATAATAGGTGATATGTACTTGGAAAAAAAGATGAGAAAAATGTGTAATACCGTTAGGAGAGATTTGGAAAGACTTAAACTGAAATCTTAAGTGCGAGGAAGAGAAAGTCATTTTGTAATCGTAAGGGTAAGGCATAGTAGGTTTGAGTTTGGGTTGGATATAAGTTAATTGAAGTTTGGGGGTCGTAACATAATGCGGTTTGGTTCGGTTTGTAAATTACAAACCCCAAACCGAACCGAACCGCGCGATTTGTTAACAAATGACCCAAACACATCCGAACCAAATGTAGTCTTTTGCGGTTTGGTTTGGTTTGGTTTTGTGGTTTTCTATTGGGCCGGTTTGATTTTGAACACTCCTACGAAGAATAGTAACAACTAAAATCAATGGCTTTCAACAATAATAACTAATAAGCAGAAAATATAACAGAAGAAAACAAGGCAAGAAAAACGAAAGTTTTGTTTACCCAATTCAATCAAAAGATCTACGTTTGGGGGATAGAGCAGCTTTCCAATTCAATATACTCAGAAAGTTGTTACAAGAGATTACAAATAAGTTACATAAAAATAGTCTTCGCCTTCAAAGTTCCCAAGAACAAACCCCTATTTTCTACCCAAGTGTTTTTCAACCTCTTCAACTCTTAATATATGAATCACTAAAACAAAGGTATCAAGAAGTATTGTCTGACCCATCTTGATAACTCTAAAAGGTATTCCTAAACCCTAAACCCTTATTTCTCTCTTTTGTTCTAAAGCTCTAAAATTGTCACACTGAAATAATAGAAATAATAAAAGAGATACATATTTATAATTACTAAAATTCAACAAGCCTAAAACACAAGCTATTAAGTATTAGAATAAAATATTTTAATTATCTTATAATATCTTTTATATTAATTTAGATTATTTCTAAATTTATATATATATATATATATATATATATATATATATATATATATATATATATATATATATATATATATATTCAATATTCTAACATTAATAAATGGATCCGCAAACCGAATCACCCAAATTTGATATCCATAAATCGCTCGAACCCAACATATTTGCTACTTTTTTGGCTTCTTGATTTTTTGGTAATCTCGAATCATGTTTTCTTTCTTTTCATCACTTAAAGTTTTAAGACATACTTCAATAATCTCCACCTTGACTTGAAACTTTGGTGATGGCAATTTAACCTTCAACCACCTTGCGACTTTCTATCCTGTTGAAACTCCAATCAATAACCTTGATCAAATTCAAGACACACTTGATTCTTGATCTCGCCACTTACCTCCACTTGTTTCTAATCATCTTTTTCTCCCTAGGTAATCTAACAAGCCCACAAAAAATGTTCTTCAACCAACATCGACTACACATGCCTTCGAACGCATCCCTGAAGGTCCCTATTTTTGTATTTTATAACCCTTCATCCACATTCAAAACATAACGCCCAAGGCTAGCATAATTGTCCCTTTGAGATGTTACAATCTCCCTACTTACCTTACCACAGGTCCAATGATTATTAGCAATTCCTGTAACCGATCTCTCACTACTCCTATTATCCATAGTAGGAAACTCTACCTCAAATTGAGTTTTATCCGCCATAGTTTTCAAAAGGTTTATCCCCTGGTTATTACCCTTCTTCCTTTGAAGAAACTCTTTTTCAACAGAGCAAGCTGCTTTGACATCAGTCCTACCCCAAAAACTCAATAACAACTCAGCGGTCATATGTATTTTTATCCCCTGTTTTCTGCAAAATTCATTATACACTTCTGAAACAGTTTCCAAGCATTCATAATGCCTTAACCTCAAAACTCGAAGCTCTTTCTTGTCTTGAAAGCCCCCACTAGTTAATGATGAATGAACAACAATAATTGAACCTTTTAAAATATATAGAACACATATTTTAGACTCTTTAACAATGATCGTTTTATCATGCAAAATTTTCAACACCCCACGTTCAAATAAGTGCAATAATTTATATCATCAAACATGCTTATAGACAACAAATTTTTGCTTAAGTTCGGGAATATACCTCACCTTGTGAATAAGAAAATCATGATCATCAAACCCTTTAATTCTGATCCTACCAATACCAGGAACCTTGCAAGTTTTATTATCACCAAGGCGAACTACTCCACCTGGATCCAGCTTCAAAGTCTCAAAGTATTCTATTCTTGGACACGCGTGATAAGAGCAACTTGAGTCTATGACCCGACTATCTTCAGTCTCTAAACTCGATATCACTATTGTACCAACATTCTTATAACCACCCTCATCTAAGGCAATCACAACTTGAACACAATCATCATTGATCTTTCTCTCAGGACAATCTTTCTTGAAGTGGCTAGTTTTCTAACAATTAGAATTTTTTACCTTTGTATTGTCAAACCTCTTTGATTTGGAGGTTCCTCTACGCGCAGTTCCTCCTCTTGAGACACTTAAACATTCACCACTATCTTCAATCTTTAAACCTTTTGCCTTTGAATCTTTTTTGGTTTTTATCGCCGTCTGGAATTCATCCAAAGTGATAGTACATTCCTTACCATAAAGCAGAGCATCCTTAAAGTGTTCAAAGGATTTTGGTAATGAACTAAACAAGAGTAGATCCATTTCCTCATCAGACTTCAATATTCTCAAGATCATCAATAATCTTGTGAAATTCTATCAACTGCTCCACTATATGGATTTGCTCTCCATCATTTGGAATGAGTATATTTGTTGTTTTAAACACAACCTGTGAGCCAAAGACTTGGTCATATACAATGATTCAAGTTTTTTCCACTACAACCACAATTACCTCCTTGGCGACTTCTCTTAGAACTTTATCCCCGAGGCACAAGATAATGGCACTCTTGACCATATCCACCATCTTGGTCTTTTGTACTCGTGTAAGAGTTGCAGGCTTTAATGATTCACCCTTCAAAGCATCAATACACTTCTCTTAAATTAAAACTGCTTCCATCTTAACTTTCCATAATTCAAAGTCACTGTTTCTGAAACTTTCTAAATCTCCCAATATTTATCCAAATCTCGTGTCTTTCTTTCTCTTCTCTTAGCAAGCCTATATACAGACTTTTCTCCCTCCATGGTTCATAAAGATTGATATAATCCATCAAAAGTTTGGGTTCTTGCTTCACCCACCCCCTTCTTCGTCTCATTTTTAACTTTCAACATTTTTTACACCCTGACCATTCTTTAAAACAATCTTTTTTTACTCTAACTTTACTTTGAACACTTTCATTCCACCGCTACGATTATTTACTCTTAGGTCCAAAATCTCTTGATTTCCCAACGTCTCTTTAGCCACTTTTTAAATATCTTTTGCTATCTTATTCCACATATAATTTACACTTCCTTGTGGTTGTCCAAACTCTTCCTCCAAGATCTTGGTTTGAAAACTTCCTTGTTTTACAGGAAATCCCTCTCTCTAAATAACTATATAGTCCAAACAAACTTTCTATGTAACTTTAATCACATATCTCCTGCATACAACTGCATGGACTAATAACTTGACCCTTATAGGACCATAATAGGCATGAAACTCTCTCTAAAAGATTTAACACTGCTGCATGCCCATGACTGGATTCAAACCTAGGACCTCTAATTAAGCTAGAAGAGACTCTCGTCATTTCATTCAATTGCTCCTGCGTGTCACTAGACTATTTTAAAGAAAAAGAAATAAACCATAACTATCAATAATGCATTCTTTAATAGTTTTTATTTTGGTTTGTTAGTCGATTGATATAAAATTTATTCTTTAAAAACGAATAAACGAGGTAAGGTTGATTCAAACACAAACCTCTATATTTAGATGTATCTACATAACTATCAGTTGAGTTAATTTAAGGGTTAAATATATTTTTGGTCCCTTTAAATATAGTGGTTATCAACTTTAGTCCCTCTAAATATTTTCTTTAAAGAATGGTCCTCTTAAAAATTTTAATTTTAACTTTTGGTCCCTCAGGGCAAAATCGTAGCTAAAACGGTATCTAATTCCGTCGCTAAATAAAAGACCTTCGCTAAAACCGCCGCTAAAATCGTCGCTAATTTGTAAAATTCGTCGCTAAATTGCAAGAGGACCAAAAGTTAAAGTTAAAATTTTTAGAAGGACTATTTTTGAAGAAAATGTTTAGAGGGACTAAAGTTGAAAACCGCTATATTTTGAGAGACCAAAAACTTATTTAACCCTTAATTTAATGAGATAATTAATTAGTTTAACCGTTCCGTTAATTTCATTTGTTGGACTTTAGTGGTTCCATTTTATGTTGGACAAATTGACTGGCTCATAATCGAAGGACGGTTTCAATCAAATTCTTTATTTGGGGCCATCTACCCAATATATTAAAACTTGATCAATATTGGAATCTTTTTCATATATAAAAGAATCATATTTGCAAATTACTATATATAAAAACCAAGTTGCTAAAGCAACGGTTTAGATTTAACTTTGTGGAATGTGACTTGTAATTATATATAGTCATTGGTCCCCTCCAAAAGTGTGCAATGCATCAATATGAAGTCATAATCATAACTTATTGAGGACATTTGAAAACTCTTTTTAGGGTTAGTTTCATGCATTATCTAGAATTAATTAATAATATAAACATTCAAATTAAGCTGCGGAACAGTTTGTTTGTCTTTAATTGTTAGTTTGTCGTTAATTGGTTATAATTAGACCAACCCTCTTTGTAATTGGCATGATTTGATGTCACAAAGACAAAGTTCCATATGTGCTAACCAATGATGGTGAGTTTGGTATTCTATTTTTTTAGTGTTATTATTGCCTTTTGAATTGTGTTTTTTTATTTTGACCTAATTCTACTTTTTATTTTTTTTTCTATAAATGAGTCCGTTTGTATTAACTTTTAAAAAAATTGTTTTGTATTATTAAAATAGTTTTTATTAAATTATTTTTTAAAATATTAAAAGCTTTTTTAAGCTCATTTTTATAAATTGAAAGATTAATTGCAATTTTTTCAATTTTCTGTTATTTATATGTACATTATTTATTTATTTTTTGAATATATTTTCTTGTGAATAGTCATTTTGGTTATTAGCATTGGAAAACACACACAAAATGTCGAGTTTCAAGTTCCACTCAATTTTGACTGATTCTAAGATATTCACGACTTTCATATGTGAATTCCTATGAGTTCAAATCTTAACTGCAATAAAATTTAATTTAATTATTTTAAAAGACTATATAAATTTCTTTAGGTTTCTATAAATTTTGGTTTGGTCCTAATAGTGCTTGTGTTTGGTTATTGTCTTAATCAATGGGAGTGTCGATTTGTGCAGTTACGTAAACAAACTAAATGTTAAAGAGATTCTTTAATTTAAACTCGAATTTGAATCCATGCCTGATGCATGTGGGTGTAACAATTCAATTATGCATCATTAATTAAACTATATAGTGTTGTGTCCAATTAAAACACAAACTGTTAATACAATCAACATCAAACAAAGCATCGCATTGGAGCTGGTTTTAAGCATATATTGTTGAAGATTGTAGGGATTTTTTTTAGCAATTTTAAAGATACTGCTATCTTGTAGGTTAGCAGGAGGTTTAACTCTTATGCTCACCATACTTGCATTTTAATGAGGCATCTATGATGAGAACATGAGAATTAAACTATGGTGAGCATCTTAATGGGGTAGTTATGAGTTTGATTCCCAACAATAACATTTTCAAAATGACGCATTGGACATTTCTCCTCAGTTAAAAGTTACAACCAAAAATGAAATGTAGTGCCTTTTTGCTCTTAGTCATAACTTTTAGCCGAGAGGATAATAACTTTTTCCTTCGGTTAAGATTCTCAATCGAAGGAAAATCTAATGTATCTTCTGTCATTTTTATTATGATCTTTACGTGTTGAGCTCAACGAAATTTATTTAAAACATAATCATTTTTTTATTAGAAATTGTATTTAATTAAAACATAACTATTTATTTAACAAAAAAGAAATTGTATCATCTAGAAAAGAATTGCAACTCAATAAGAAAATGGTGAATGGTAAGAAGTTAAAAAGGAATCAACATAATCAACATAATCCCTAAACCCTAAACTCTAAATCTTAAACCCTAAATCCTAAAGAGTACAGTTTCAACTAATTTGAGGGAGAGTATTAGGATAAACTCAAGTCCCACATTGTTTAAATATAGAGCCACAAAAAGTTTATATAGAGTGGAACCCCTCACTTTACAAGTCGGTTTTGTAAGGAGGAGTTAGGCCAAACTCTAATTCTATCATGGTATCATGAGTTTATCGATTTAGGTCATCCACCGTTTATATGTGCACCAAACTCAATAGTGTTGGGCGCAAGGGGGTGTATTAGAAAAATCAAATCCCACATGTCAATGAATTAGGTCACCCATAATTTATATCCACGCACCAAGCCCAATAGTGTTGGACATGAGAGAGTGTATTGGGAAAAACTCAAATTCCATATTGGTTAAAGATAGAGCCCACAAAAAATTTATATAGAGTGACATGCCTCAGTTTACAAGTCGGTTTTGTAAAGATGAATTAGATCAAACTCTTATTCCACCAATAGAGTATTAGAATATTCCTTCTAAATATACCTTACCTTCTTGTAAAACTAGTCATCATTATATTTTGTAATGGCTAGTTAGTTAGATACTTAGGGAATTAGTTAAAAGATTTTCACTTATGTTATATAAAAACTTTGTAATAGAATCTTCAATTTGAATTTCTCTCTTTATTGTATTTTATGTTATAAAAATATCAATGCAATGATTATGGTTATTTAGTATTTTTCTTCCTTATGCTTTTTTCAATGAAGTGCAAGTCTTAATATTACAAGATTAAAATAAAATAATAACACTATAATTGCAAGACAAGTACTTTTTGTAAAAGAAAAATAATTGTTTTCCGAAAAAAGAACCTTTTGTAAAAATGACAATTATTTTTGATCTAACCTGATCAAAGTGGATCGTCACGGCGGCAGGATTTGGCTGGTTGAACAGAATGGAGGGGGTACCTGCAAGGTTCTCCGATGCCAAAGTAAGTAGCAATCAGAGAAAGAGCAAGAGTTTAGGAAGTAGAGAATGAATACCGGACCCTCTAGTGAAAGAGGGTATTTATATCTCCCAGCGTTGGGTCAAGGTTTCCTATTTGGGCCAAATCCAATTGGAGGCTCACGTGCTAGGAAACTGCCAGAACACCCTCTGCTAGGGCTGAGTCAGCAGGTGACTCACGTTCTGGATGAGCGTGGCGTAGGGTTCGGAGGTGGTTGACCGAATCCTTCGCTGAAGCGGTACTCGCGTGATCTTCGCGTGGACCAGTTCTTAACGGTAAATGAAAAATGAACCTAAGCGGATTGGACCTGCTCGGCTAGTTAGATTATGTTAGAACTTTTTCCATAATACCGTTAACTTTATTTTTTATTTGAATCTTTCTTGGCTCAACTCGTTTAATTGTCTTCAATTTATAGGCATGTTATTCTTCTTTTTTTATTATTAAGGCTTGTAACTTTGATCTTCCTATATATTATTTTATTTTATTTTGGTTCATCTATTTTAAAAAAAACATTAATCTAAATAAAAATAAAAACTAAATGAGTTGGAAAACAAACAATTTAATGCTGACTTGGCATCATTACCACTGTCATATTATTAAAAAATGCTTTCAGATCTAAAGGGAGACTAAAATCCTAAGAAAACATAATAAAGAAATTATATAAACCAGTTTTCAAATCAAGCCTTATATAGCACATGTGTGGCAAAAATTTCAAAACAGAATTCTACTTAATTTGTTGAGCTGATTTTTTTTTCTTTTATTTTAAGTAGACTTGAAATTTTGTCAAAAGTGGATAACATGTGCTATAAGAGCATATCTTAATAATAATAACTAAATAAAAAAATTATTTTAAAAATTATGTATTAAATTAATTATAAATATATAATTAATTTGATTTTTTATTTTATTCAACAAATTTTTTTTAAATATAGATTTTTTAATACATGCTCTTAGAACACATGTTAGCCTTATCTAAAATATATTACCACAAAAATTGAACAATTCGATCCAATTAATGGTTAATGGAAAATTAATTTGGACTATTATTCAAACATGAAACTTGCAAACAAAGTTTTATCGAAAATTTTAAATTTTATACTTAATCCCTAAGCACGCTTAGCCATCAATCCATAAAACAAATGAAGTTAAATCCTTGAAGTCGTGAGTTGTAATATAGGTACGGAACCCAATAGCATGAGCATGCTTCAATAGTTCAATTGACCACGTAAAGTACAAAAGTACTTCTCCTTATCCAAATTGTTCAATAATACACAAAATTCAATTATTGGTACATTAGTTTCAATGTAGGTGGGGAGGGGAAGACATAACATTATGTAATGAATTGATTTGTATTTATTACACTGAAATAGATGGCAAGAAGTTGATTGTAAGCAACACCGCTAACTCTTCTTTTGACGGCAAAATAAGTATTTTAAAAGTTATAATTATAGATTTTAGAAATTATAATGTTTGACTCTTTAAACTCTCCAAGGGATTTTAAGTAAGAGTGGTAAAATGGGTCTGATCCGGTAGACATTGTTTGTTTTGTCCGCACTTTAGTGCGAGATGGTTAATTGATTATCATCTAAAGTTAATCGATCAAATCTTAAAAAAATTTACAAATCATTTTCTTTTTTATCTTGATTTTTTCCAATATAAAGAAGATTTCCCCTCATTTTTTAACACACCATTTTTTCCAATATAAGAATCTTTCAACTATTCTTATTTTTTTTTTATTTTAATTTTTTTCTACTAAAGTTGTCATAATGTCAAAAGAGTAAAAAGTTCCTTCTAAACGTTGTGTTATATTTGTGTTGTGCTAAAATTTGTTTATTCATGAGTAGATTTTAGAAATTGTAATGTTTGACTCTTTAAACTCTCTAAGGGGTTTTAAGTAAAGGTGGTAAAACGGTCTGATCCGTTAGGCATTGTTCGTTTTGCCCGCACTTTAGTGCGAGGTGGTTAATTGATTATCATCTAGGGTTAATCGATTAAATCATAAAAAGGTTTATGGATCATTTCCTTTTTTTATCTTGATTTTTTCCAATATAAAGGAGACTTCCCCTCATTTCTTAACACACTGTTTTTTTCAATATAAGAATCTTTCTACTATTCTTACTTTCTTTTATTCTAATTTTTTTCCACTAAAGTTGTCATAATGTCAAAAGAGTAAAAAGTTCCTTCTAAACGTTGTGTTATATTTGTGTTGTGCTAAAATTTGTTTAATTCATGAGTTTTATTCTCTTGCTAATATCTCTGTTAAATATTTAAAGGTTGTAAGTTAAATCTGAAAAAAAAAATTGGGTGAAGGTTCTTGGGATAAGCTCGAATAAAAGTTGTACTTGTTATTTGAAGGTTTGTGAGAGTGATTATGTGCAAAAGCTCAAATTGTAGTTGAATGTTTGTCGGTTGATTAGGTGCAAGTGTTAGAATAATAATGCAAATGTGAGTAAGTGCGAAAATAGTCCCACATTATATAGGAATGTGGTGACTTGAATATTTATAATTGAAAGAACCCATTCACCTATCACCTTAACGTTTTAGGTGGATAAGTGGTGTGTCTCTCACAAAAGTGAATACTCCTCAACTTTATATCGATGCTCATAGGAACTCCCCCAACAAATAATAGTCTCACACTGGATAGAAATATGGTGACTTGAGTGTATCAATGCTTTCTAGTGAGTAACTCACCCTAAGAAAAACTCTTGTTTATAGGAGTAGGATAAATGATAGCCAAATTGGGATAAATGTGTGATGCATTTTTTAATCCCTTATCTCATTCACTTTTAATATGTTATTTCCCATTGCGTTTCTCTCTCTTTTTATTTTTTATTTTTTATTATTTTGCTGCTATTCCTCTTTTTGTTTTTTATAAATTAGTTTAGAATTTTGAATATCATAATTCACTTTCTCCTCTTGTAAACTCAAAATTCATATTAAATATCTACTTTCTCTCAATATATGATCTTGTAATATCCATAATCTGTCCTTGAACGCCTAAAATCATACCAGACACCCTCTAGTGCTGATTACAATCTCAAAACTCCCTAAATTTAATAGATAAAGAAGTCACTCATTATTGAAGGTCTCCAAAGAAATAATATTCGCCAACTAGAATGTCTTCGACTGCCACTCGCAACTCTTAACCGAATTAAATAGTTATTTCTCCCATATGAATTAATTGACACATCCTTAGACAAAAATAACAATTTGACGATATTTATGCAAAATTGAAGTTGAACATTCCGTAAATTCCTCAATTGTGAAAAGATTCATTAACTCAACAATCTTAAGATTAAGTTCTCTTCATCGACAATCTCATGATAAAACCCCAATCTCTAAGTGCGTAATCGATTGCGAAATATTAAAGAAATAATCAGTTTTAAACTCACCCCAAAATTTAACACTTTATTCATATTTTACTCAAATTGTTGAAATTTAACCAACTTATAACTTATAAGCAACTCGTTTCTATAATTTTTTATTTGCACATGACAAGTTAATTCTTATCTGTAAAGTATGATTCCTCATTATAAATGTATATTTTAAAAATAAGTACAAAATCCAACTTAAATTTAACCTTAGATTAGCAGAAAAATAGTTTAAAAATTGGTCGATAAAACATTTTACTTCATTTTAAAATGTAAATAATTCAATTTTGTCGATTCAAACTTGTGCCGGGTTATATCTCATGCTTTTGTCATATTTTCCTATCTGAGATGTACACATAAAAAAAAAAATACTCCCTTCAATCTTTATCTTAAAAAATAAATATTTGTTAAATTCATTGAATAATGAATAAATTTGTTTTGTATACAAATTAAATATTTTAATTATTCAATAAATTTAAAAAATAAGTTTTTTTTTATAATAGGATCAAAGAAATTACTATAGAACCCAATAGAGTTGTTTTAATGCAAAAAAGCTGTGCTAGAAAGGCAGGCTAATTTGACTTGAACAAATAAGTTCAACAAGCATGTTTCATCAATTACATGTTAATTTCATCAAATAGTGTAACAATCTTGCAACAATACATAAATCAACTGAAAACAAATAACTGGAAGATTCATATCCTCTTAACTATAAATCGAAAATTTTATATTAGAGCAACAAAAACGAAGAGATCAAATAGTCAAGAAACCAGTTGATTCAACAGCAAGCTTGTCAAATTTCATGATATCCTTATTGTCAACATTGATGTAAGTAACTGCAAAGTATAAACTATCCATAAAATCGATTTCCTGGTGAAAAAAAATCACTTCTTTTTCTTGAGTTGTTTCACTTTGGCATTAGGTTGGTCTCTAGATTTGCGTTTCCTGGTGAGAGCAAACTCACCAAACTTATGACCGACTTTTCCCTCGGTGATCTTACAACGAATCATGGTTTTCCCGTTGTAAATCTTGACTTGGGAATCAACAAATTCTGGCAAGATAGTGGATCTCCGTGACCAAATGCTTTTGTTCTTCAGAAGTTCTGGATTCTTTTTCATCTTGTACAGAAATGCATCTATAAATGCTGGTTTGCGGGACACAAGAGGAGGAGGCGATGTTAGCTTCTTAGCAACAACATTTGCAGTGTCACCGGCGAGTCCAAGAAACTGCTTATTCAGAATCCTAAGCAAGTCTGTAGGCCTCATTCTTCCTATACAAACACCAAAATCAATCAAATTCAAAATGTAAAACTTAACATCGGAAAATTAATCCAAAATGAGGTACTTCAATGGAGCATATGGGAAAAAGAGATTGAAAATTTTAATTTATGAATCACTACTTAGTGAGAGTTTGGAAAACTAGAAAATCACAATGGGACAGAAGCTACACATACCAACTTCTTAAAATCACGGTAAAATAGGGCTTAAACGTGCAGCAGTGGTGGCCCACCGTGTTACCAAACTCAGGCTTAATGACATAACTAATACACAAACAAAAAACACCTCACTCAGAAAAACAACAGCACAAAAAATTTCACACAAATTGGCAGCCACAAGTATGAAGACCAACTCTAAATGAAAATTCATGCCAATTTTAATTCAAAATATCGACGAAAACAGGCCTCACAACAGGCAACTCTATGTTGTGAATCGGGGAGATTTAGAGTACAATTGCAGAATCGTGGTGCAGACTGGATCTGTGCTCTGTTGCGGTGTTGCCTTTTGCAGGGGCTGCTATCGCAGCAGCAAATTATGCTGGAATCGCACTTGTGAAATGTTTAAAGGAAAATCTAGACGAATTAGTCATGTTTTTTACTTTGATTTTCCAGGAAGCTTTTCCTCTTCACGGGAACTTAGTTGAGTTTGATGCAAGACCAAAGCGGTCGCGAATGCATGTGTAAATGACATGCAACAAAATCCTCAGAGATGTACTGGAAATAGTGTAAAAGAAATTACAAGAAAATAATAATCTATAAGGCGGCAGGTGCAATTGACAGCAAAAAGTTCTTCGGATATAGTGTTTTTTATATCAACCTAGAAATATAAAGTTCCCATAAACTAAGTTTGTAAGCACATTAAAACCAAAAATAAAGAAGCAATGAAACTTTGCAACTTGAAGTTAAGTCAAAAAAGAAAACTATGCAACTCAAAGTATATTTTAAAAGCAGAGGACTTCAACAATCTAGCTATAATTCATAACTAGATGCTAAAAGCAACCAACTGATCAAGACTCGCGAGACGATTAGTAACTAACTCGAGTATAAATATTCACTTTTGTTCAATCCACCCTCATAGCCTCTCAATCACAAGTATCAAGCATGAACATATATGTAACTCTCTTAAAACAATTGCATCACATCAAGTCGAATGAAATTATTCAATCAGGTGGTGCGTATATATGCCAACAATAGTTGAAATACAAAAGAAATACAAGTTGAAATGATAATTTTCTTTAGTAAATGTATAAAAAAATACGAGCCATTAAATAAACTTTTTATTTGTTAAAGCATGATACATTAGTCAAGTTAATACATATACAATTAATTCTATATATGCACAAGAAGATATTTTAAAATTTGATACAATACATGATTTAACTTTAAAATAGCTATTTAGATTAAGCAAACCAGCAAAAAAGAATATGCTATTAGCAGGTAATTATACCTTATATATACAACTGTTCTACTCTTTTCACCAATCTCAATGCAAAATTTTGGAAGATATGAATGAAACTACTTAAGCCGGTGTTTTATCTTAGATTAATAGAGAGAAAGTGATTCCAGCAAGCTTAAAATCTGGAAGGATCGAGATTTGAGTGATTGCAACCTTTCAAAGACCCAATTAACCTAATTGATTTACAAGACCGAGTGCCACCCCTAGCACTTACCATAACAGGCTGACACTGCAAGCTCTTTTCCTCCAACGCAAACCTGATTATCAGCAAAAGCAACCACCAATATACTTTACCAGATGAATAATAAACCTGCTGCATACTACAGCACTATCCCAACAGAAACCAACACTAATACCTACAACTACTACTACTAGCACCCCAAGCCTACAATTATGATAGAGCTATGTGATGACTAGCATCACAGCATCTTATAGTAATAAAGTTAATCACAGCATGTGCACTTCCATTCTCAATTAAATCTACTTCCTTCTTCACCAACAGAGCTTCAAAAAACCATGCTCCAACAGAAACCATTAATAAAGCACATAAAAACACTAAAACTGCCGTTCAGTTCAGTTTGGTCAAGAATTGCTAAAATCAAACAACAACAACAACCAAGCCTTATTCCACTAAGTGGGGTCGGCTACATAGATCATCTTTCGCCATAATGCTCTATCGAGGACCATACTTCTATCCAAATCGTTAATCTCGAGATATTTCTTACTAACTTCTCTTATAGTTTTTCTAGGTCTTCCACTACCTCTAGTTGTTTGACTTCTCACAATCTGATCTACTCTCCTTACCACATAATCTACAAGTCTTCTCTCTACATGCCAAACCACCTAAATCTATTTGAAAGCATAAAAAATAAAAACAAAAAACTACTGAAAACACTATTATTTACATGACACTTCACTATAAAAGCACGAGCAATTGAAACTAGTTCAAGTCAGCACATTAACATATATGTATAGGAATTGACATTCATATTTTCACAAGCAGAAAGCTAAAAGCATAAAATCAAGTCCCGATTTCACGATGAATGAAAATATGAACGTAGAAGGAAATCAGAATAGAAAATATAAGAACGGAGCAGCAAAGAAAGTAGGGTTTTGGGAATGAATTACCTTTCTGGATTTCGAATTCAAAGTAACCTAGCGCGAGTGACAAGAGGAAGTGGAGACGGAGAGAGTGACAAACTGAAATGGGTCTGCACAACCCGGATTCAACAAATGGGTAATTGAACTATTAACATAACAATTAAACTCTTCATTTTATTTCGTTATACATTTTCATTTTAATCACTTCAATTATAAATCGCAATTAGATAAATTATCTGTGTAATTGATTAAATAAACATTTAAAATTATTTTATAGAGAAATATAAAATTTTAATCTAGTGATAAAAATGTTTTAAAATATAGTTATATTTAAAATGAATATCTATATTAAAACTAAGAAAATATTTAAAAGTATGAGAATTTGTATTTTTTTAATTTGTATTTCTAATAATTAAATTTTCATAATTATAATTAAATATATAATTTTGGGATATATTATTTTATAAAATATCTTCTTAAAATATTCTTCTTTATTTTAATTTATAACATATTTTTATTTAAAATTATCATAAATTAAATAAATATAATTTATTAATTGAGATTTTAATAAAAATTAATGATAATTATGTAAGATAATTCATTTATTTTTATTTTTAATAACAAGAGCTATTAATATCAATAATTTAAATTAAAATATTTTTAAGAATAAACTATCTTTAAAAACATTAAGGTAAAAAATTTGAAAATATATAGTGATAGTATATTATTTAAAATAGAACTGATATTTCTTATTTATTTTAGAGTTTAAAGGTAGTGCACTGACAGTGTAAACAAACTTTACATATACATCCAATCAAAATCCTTACATTTGCCATGTCATATTAATTTTTTTAAATTAAAATTATGTTTTAATTGGATGCATGGTTGTGATTGGTTGACAGTGTAAAAATATTTTACACTGTCAGTGCATATCCCTTTTTCTCTTTATTTTATACTCCAATTAATATAAATATTATATATTATTTGTCTAATACATAAAAATTGAGGAGAATAATATTCATACACTGTCCGTGTAAAGTTATTTTACACATTCAACCAATAAAAAAATCAACAAAATGTCATGTCATTAAAAAAATTTAAAATAAAAGTGGAGTGTAATTGGATGCATGGTTGTGATTGGTTGACTTTTACACGGTAAGTGTATCACTTCTTTTCTCAAAATTGAATTGTACTGTTTATTTTATTTGTTTCTTACTTTTTAAGTTGTGATGACATGAACAACTTAAACGGATTGAATATTATGAAAAACAGCCCACTATTAGAATATATTTTCTTAGAGTTACTATTTGCACCCATGTTTTACTCGTACAACTTTACCAATTTAATTTCTTCTCTTTTATTTTGTACACTAATGAACTTTTTTTTTTTTTAAATGTTCTCGATTAGGAAATAACTCCAAAAATATAATAACTATTTGAATATTTAACCTCATACCCCTTCCCTCAGGCTCTACATTTTTAAAAATATTTCAATTTTACTATTTTCACTTATCAAGTAATTTTGTTATTTAATTTTTACCATCATAATAATTTTTTTTTTTCAAAAGTGGAGCATTTCACACCCCTATCACAGTGTATCGGATAACTTTGTCTAAGATATTCCAGTACGTAATTTATCTTCACCGAATTATTTACAATAAAATATTATAACAATATTAAATGTTCAACTCATAACTTACAATTTTTTTTTTACAATTTTTTTTTTTACAATATTACATCTTCACTAGATAACTTTGGTAATATTTATTTTGTTCACCGGATAACTTACATATAAGTTAATCGGTACTCATGTTTAAAAAAAATGACTTTTTTAAATGTTTCAAAAATATAGCCAGAGTTTCCCATGGAATTCCGACTTTTGTCCATATGGATTAGAGAACCTTCTAAATTCAGAAAGTTAATTGTTCCAGAGCCAAATATCCAGAGTCTCATTTTACACAATAAGAGGCAAGAGCATTTTTCATCCTGGACAGATTTTCATTTTAAGATTTTTCAAAATAAATACGAATCTATCTTCAGCAAGGCGTTTTGTAAAAATATCAACCCATTGATTGTCTGTATCAATGAATTAAAAATTAAAAATATTCTTCTAAACATAATCTCTTATAAAATGATGTTTAATTTCAATATGCTTTGTCTTTGAATGTAAAATAGGATTCTTGGATAAGCAAATAACTGAGGTATTATCACACATGATAGGAATATTAACTTCCTTAATTAGATAGTCTTCTAGCTGACATTTTATCCAAAGTATTTGCGTGTTGCATCCAGAGGATGCAATGTATTCAGCTTCTGTTATTGATAGCGCTATTGTAGATTGCCTCTTGCTGGACCATAGGATCAAATTTTCACTCAGAAACTGACAGCTTCCACTGGTGCTTTTTCTTTCAAGTCTATCTTCATCATAGTCAGCATCATAATATCTTACTAACTTGTACTTTTTTTTATTTTCTATATATTAAACCAAGGTTAGTATTACCTTTCAGATATTTAATGATTTGCTTAATAGTTGTTAAGTGAGATTCTCTAGGATCTGATTGGAATTTCGCACATAAGCAAACACTAAATAAAATTTCAAGTCTAGAAACAGACATATACATAAGAGAACCAATCATACATATGTATGAATTCTGTTCTACCTATTTACCTGCTCCATCCTTCTCAAGAATACATGTAGGATGCATTGGAGTCTCTATTGTCTTGCATTTTGATCAGTAAAACTTCTCAAGAAGTTCTCTCGTATACTTGCTTTGATGAATGTAAGTTCCTTCTGATCTTTGATTGATTTAGATCCAAAAAAAAACGTTAGTTCCCCATCAAACTAATCTTAAATTCTGTCAACTTAGTCTTACAAAATTCCTTACAAATAGTAACATTAGCAGAACCAAAGATATTATCATCAACATAAATTTGAACTACCAGAATGTCATTTTTGAATATTTTTCAAAATTGAGTTGTATCGACTATCCCTTTGGTAAAATCATTTTTCAAAATAAAATTGCTTTGTTTTTCGTACCATGCTCTAGGAGTCGGTTTCACACCATACAAAGATTTCTTTAGTTTATAAAAAAATCGGGATTTTTATGATTTTCAAAGCCATAAGGTTGATGAACATAGACTTCTTATGTAATATAACCATTGAAGAATGCACTCTTCATCCATTTGATACAAAATGATGTTGTTATTAACTGCAAAGGAAATAAGAAGATAGATAGATTTTAAACTGGCTACTGGTGCAAAAGTTTTAGTATAGTTAATTCCCTCTTGTTGATTATAGCCTTGTGCAACCAGTTAAGCTTTGTTTCTTACCACTTTTCCTTGCTCATTCAACTTGTTTTTTAATACCCATTTGGTTCCAATAATATGTTTTTTGTAACACCCCGATATCCGCTACACGCATCAACCGTGTCGGCCAACCGAGCATGTCACCAACTTAATCAATACTCCCCCTAGGTTCGCTTACCGGCTGCCCAGGAAATATTGTTTTTGCCTCCCGCAGGAATCGAACCACGTACCTAGGGGTTAAGTACGTATTCATAGCAATTTATCCTTGATCACGGTAAATGGAATGCTTACCTCAAAACCGGCTATGATACATGTGTAGAAAATGAAAAACTCATTCTCTGCCCCTTTAGGATGCATCATATAGGCTTTCTCGACTTTCATGCAAGACTCCATCAAGATACCATTTTCATCTCCAAAATTCGACATGTATAGGCCCTGGTGAAAATATTTTACCATTACATAACGTTATATAGTGAGTTGAAGCTTACCACCTCCTTATAAAGGGCAACTATGCTTCCATTCGAAGTCTCCATAAGAGGTCTCACTAATCCTAGGTGAGAATAAACCAAAACAACATCATTATTCATATATTTTCCGCTATTAGAACTACTAGAACTGTTATAATAACTCCCAAACATCTTCATTTCGATAAGTTTCCAATTTACTTTAGCGTTTACTCTCTTAGAACTCTCAATACTATGACACCATAATTTTCATCTCTCTTCTTGGGTATTTTGAATGACTACATTATCGCAAACATCATAATCCCTAATAAACACCGTCCTATACATATGAAAGGAAATATATTAAGAAAGGAGGAACTTGTGGTTAGGCTTCATAAAGTGATTAAAAAAAATTAAGTTTGCAAAAAGAAAATGAAACAACAAGAGGTAGCGTTTGCAAAGAAAAACTATTATAAGACAAGTGAATGATGAAAAAGGAGAAAAACATTTTGATATTTATAACCATAAGTACACTCCTATAGCCTAATAGCCATCATTGGCATGACAAAGCATCAAACCACATACATGCAAACCAATAAAAGGCCCATGTTTAATGGTCGTTCCCAAGATAAACTTCATCATCTTAAATTTTAAAATGAAGTTCAAAAGATTTTCAAAACTTATCCACTCAATAAATGGAACAATCTCTCTTGAAACAAACAATTTGTAATGAAGGTATCCTTAAGCTTATAATACCAACGATCTTGTAAATTCTCTACCACAATCACTACGCCCCATGCAGGACTTATGCTTGAGGAATTGTGAACCATCACATATTTTAGTTAATCACTTCATTCTTAAATGTCTCGTGTTTAAGGGAATTTGAATCATCATATAGTTTAGTAATTCACTTCGCTCTTACATGTCTCATGTTTTAGGAACTATGAATCATCATATATTTCAATTAATTACTTCGTCCCTGTATGCTTCGTGCTTGAGATATTGTGAACCGATATGTTCATAATTGCCTAAACCCACTATGCATCAATAGGGTCCGGCCCATTTACTTATAGCACACAAATTTAGAGACTACTTAAATTGACTTAAACGAGGTGAATCTGACCTCGAGCGATATTGACTAATTCTCCATATATGTTATGTGGGCGAGATCATCTAACAAGGAGAATGACTCGACTTTGAAACTAGAAGCTGACTTAGCTCTAAATCATGCAACATAATTAGGATATGAAGTTATGCAATTGAAACCGACACAAAATAACAATGAATGAAACGATGCAACATCCATAACGGTAAAAGTCTTGAAAAACTAGTCGCACAATTAAAAGTCAGGACAAGGGCAATGAAAATGAAGGCACTAAGAGCACCCGCATCTATGTCACCTAAATTGGTGTTATAAATGAACCCTACTTAATTAATTATATTTCTTCACACTTTTCAATTATTTAAACCATTTCACAGTATTTTCCAAACATTCATACCATTCACTTAAAATTCTAAATTGATCTCACTAATTACAAAATATACTCCAACTCAATATCATTGAATAAAATTGAAAATATGTGTGCAATTAATTTAATTAATATTATTTTGACATAGGATCACTTTGCATATTAAGAAACCACCTATGTGTATGCTCTAACATTATAACTTACGTTTCTGTCACACACTTGATAAATTCATTTTGATAAACTCATTTTTTGAAATTGTGTGCTTCCACTAAAGAGTTTGTCATGTAATCTGTACACATTTTCTCCCTGTATACCTAGTAGATTCCCACCAAACTTTGGTTCCTACTTTATCGGCATTGAATACTTTTCATTTGGTTAATTATTTCAACAACCTTGGACCTACATTAATAATGCTTCTTCCTCTAACATGATAATATCACACTACTATAAGTGTCATCATTCATCATTACTGGTCCACATACACCAAATTCAAGCTTAAATAAAATAGTAAATGATTACACATAGATAGTACAATGAATCACTTCAAAAACATTATACCAAATATATTATTTTTATTTTAAATAATTGCAATTGGACCCAAATTTTCATTTGATCCTTTCAATGCTTCAAACCTTGGCTCCTTAGCATGGAATTTCAAACCAGCATAGATCTTCATGTACTCTTCAAACACAAATCTTGGGTACAAATTGTTTTTTTCCTCTGTTTCTTTTTCCAACAATTTTGGAGCAGGGTAGATTACAGCATCAGAGCCAGGGTTGTAGAATGAGGCTATGGACATTCTTGTTCCATTAGTTTGTGCTACCACACGGTGCTCCACACTCTTATATTTACCATTTGTTATAACCTGATTGAAAAAAATAGGGTTTAGTATCTAAAATTTTTAGGTCACACTACTATATAACGTTGTAGAGCTCTGCAGCAGTATTGACCATTGAGCGCTGCAGAGCTCTACAATAACAATACTGTTGAGATTAAAAATATTATAATGAATTTTTTTTTGTTTGTTAAGTTTGGGAATTGAAATGAGTTGACTTGGCCAAGGAAATGGATTTACCTCGAGCTGATCGCCGAGGTTGACGACAATGGAGTGGCGCATTGGGGGAACATCGACCCACTCGCCGTCTTTGAGAAGCTGTAGGCCACCAACCTTGTCATCCTGGAAGAGAAGGATGATCCCACCAGCATCGGTGTGAGGGCGAAGACCCTTCACCAGCTCTGGATTGGGGCACTGAGGGTAGTTTGCTACCTTGGTTCCAAAAGTTGGTCCTCTTGATCCATAGAAAGCCTTTTTGAGGTATCCTTTCTCTAGTCCTAGATTCTCACATAACAAGTCCAAAAGCTCTTCTGCTAGTTTCTCTAACCTAAAAGCAAATTCCTTCATCACCTTCCTGCATCATAATTAACATAAATTTAGAATCCTGCCAAAGAAACCAGTCACTATTATAAACAAAAATTCCATTTTTTGATTTACTGAATAACTTATATATCTGGTCTAGATATAAATCAGATATATTATATGGAGCAATATTTTGTGCGAAATATTATATATGTCATGCAATGTGTGATATCATATATTTGTTTTGTGTAACCTGTATTCATCACTAAGATCAGGGACCTCTGAAATGTTTGATTCCGGGAGGTGGCGAACATGGAAGGTACTCTCCCAATCCATGTCTTTGACCTCAGTTTGGACAGCATCTAGGCCTCTGCTTGCTACAAATTCCCTAAACCTCTGCTCCATGCATTTCCTATAGTGCTCTTTGGTCAACCTCTCCAATGTGTCCATTAGGTCATGTGGTATGCCATGGTTCACCAACTATAGTTTTGAAAGAAAGCAAATAAGAATAGTTATATAAAGAAAGTAACATGAACTAACTAGAACATTTAATTGAAACATTTAATTAAAGTACAATATATTGTCAAAAACATGTTGCAGTCTCTGCAGTTGCGCACAAATCATATGCAGTTTATACTAAAAAATAGTTTTTTGTGTTAGGAAGTACCTCAAAGAATCCCCAATTTTCACAAGCATCTTTGATTTTTTCCATGGTATCTTTTCTCTCCTCACCATTGAGTCTCTCCAAGCTGATAATTGGGAAGTTCATCATCATCTCTTAAACTCAAAGTAACTCTCTTTCTAGTTTCTATTTTCTTTTGGCTCTTTTGCTTTATGCATGTTAGAGTTATGCAGCATGGTATTTATAGACCTATACATGAGGACCAACTAGTAAAAAAGATAACTTTGTTTATTGTTTGCATGAATATTCTTTAATTACTTACTTTAAGTATAAATCATAGTCATGATTTCTTTTAGTTCCGTAATTGAATTGTTAAGCCACTTGGTGTAATTTTTGGACCCACCTTGGTGGCTGATTCCTCGTGAAAATTTGACCAAATAGCACAAGCTGCCACCTTCCATCTTGTTGCTATTCCTTTTTTGATTTGTGATGGACCATAATCAAGTTGTTAAAATGACTTCATCACATGAAAAAGAAGAATAAATACTCAAAATCTTTGAATTCTTTTTTCAGTTTTTAAACTTTGAGACTAAAACTTAGAAAATGTAAAAATGAGAGTTATAAAAGTTTTTTAAATTTATTCAATTATTATCTACTATCAATCTACTATCTTTTTGAGGCACATCTCTCACCTTTGCTTTGCAAAAAATTTCATCATATAATTCAAGAGAGACAATTTACCCATTTATTAGCTAGTTTTAGAAAGTCTATTTGAGTCTCTCAGACGATCTTTCATCATTTTTTTTTCAACTTAATTTCGTACTTACACTCGTGTTGAGTTTGTTTGTTAAGATTAATTAGGATTGAATTTGTTTATGTAATTTTGTATAATTAGATTGATTACACTCTTGTTTGAACTATCTAAGTCGTTTAATGTTTGACCATTGTATTAATTCGTGTTTATTTAATACAATTTTAGTTTGCTTTGAAAACAAAAAGACTAATACTAAGAAACGATAAATTTCAATATAAAAATCATGTTTAAATTCAAAAATAAAATTTTTTAACTTCAAATATAATTAATTTTAAAGACAAAATCAATTGTATTTTAATAGAATCAAACACCTTAAAATCACTCAAAACTTTATTTTACATCTTTAGAATTATTTTTGCATCTTCTAAAAATAAAATCAAATATACCTTTAATAGGATAAAGTTTGATTGATATTGTAAATTTTATTCTATTTAATTAAAATAATTCTTTTGTTTAGTGTCAATTTTAAGTTCAGTGGTTTCCAACACATCTATCAATTTTTGAATTTACTTTTCTCTTCTCTTATGTGTTTGTGACATAGAATTCTTGGTCATGTCATTTAAAGGTAGTAGCTTCTAGGAAGGAGCTTGTAGAAACTTCATGCACTTCCAAAAGTAATAGCATTCGTGCATTGAAGAAAAGTGGGACACATATTTCTTATTTGTCTGTTCTTAATTACTCACATGCTTCCATGTACGGAATGCCTCAAGCTTCTAAAGAATGGGTGAGTGATGGAATGCATATTCTTTTCAAATAGTATTTCAGCTAGATTTGGAATAACTGGTTTGGTTAGAACTTGCAAATTTGAATTTGATATACATTTTAGTTTAGTCAAGGAAAGTGATATTTTATGGTCATAATAATAATAACAATGGAGACATAGTTTAGGTCTTTGTGCTAATGATGAAGTTCATGTTGTTTTCTTATCACTTATCATGGTTGGAAATGTGCAATATTTATTTAGTATGTTTGAAAACAAATTAACATGTGTTAAGATTAATATACAATTCACCTTATGTTATTTTGACCGATTTAGAAATAGTTTTTGAAGAAACATATTGATTTCAGTGGAAGTTTCCTTATTTTGATCCCTTATTAAAATTAATTAACTATTTTTATGACATGTCAGTGCAAGTTGGATGTTTTTATCTTTTTAAAATCAAATTGGCATCCATCTATGTGACAAATATTATTAGTTTTAAATTTAATTCATTTTAATAAAGTTAGTTAATATCATGGTTTTTATGACATAACGTCACACTTTTTCACTGTTCGGATCGTGAAAACAGAGTTTGAGACAGGAGATATTGTGTTCGTGCTGCACCAATTTTTTGGCGATGCTTTTCTAGAGTTTGAAAGAAAACCCAATCGACATAAGCCCTTCCGGAGCAGACCATCGACATGGATACCTTTTGTGGATGGCTCGTATTCCTCAAATGACTTATATGTCTCCATTTCGACTCCAAGCACAAAATAAATCTTTTGCACAAACTCTACAAAATGCGTTTGACATATCATTGTTTATTTTTGACAAGCCTTACTTCAAAGGTAATCGTTTCCCAATCAAGAAACTTGAAGAGACTTACAAAATAGGACTCGAACATTACACAAATAATTTATATGAGAGACTGATCACTAGTAAACGTAATGTATCATTGAAAGCACCAGAATTATGTGACGAACTCATGATATTATGAAGTCCAGTGACAAATTAGAATTTAACTCCTTTGGGACATTGCTATTTTGAATTTTCATTCAAATCAAGGGATATTAAACAATTGTTCCTGCGTTTGTCTGCATGGACGCCACATTTTAGACCCGAAAAGTTGAAGATTACATGTGCTCAATTGTGACTTATGATGCATGGTATGCCATTAAATTACTGAAAAACAACTATTTTATTTGCAATTTGTTCTAGTAATGACACTTCTTTATCAATTGATTAGCTTACAAAAAAAAAAACTTTGGGGGAATTTTGTGTGTGTGCATATAGACCTCAACATGTTATATACTATTTATGATCGTATTTTGCTGGAACGAGAGGATTATGTATTCTTTTTTGGATTAGAATTCAAGAATTTACGTCTTTTCTATGATCATTGTGTGAGTGTGTTGGTCATAGTATTGCTAAATGTTGGAAGTTAAAATGAAAGAATTTTGAGAAGCCGTTGATTAAAGAATCTACAAGATACACCTAAAAAGTTCAAACAGACTATACCAGTTAATGACAGTGTGAATAATAGAGAATGATGAATATGTAAATCTCGTAGTGAATGACATATTGAATAATGACTCTGTAGATTTGAATAAGGCAGGAAATCACACTCTTGAGAAAGACATCGAAAATGATGACTTGTGGCCAGACAGAGAATGAGGTTAATGATAATGATGAGCATTTATAAAAAAAAAAAATCTCTCTAAATGAAGACGGAATAGTAGTAGAGACTGTTAATAATTTGAATGGGAATTTGGTGATTGAGAAAGAGATGACTGGTCCTAATCTTGTGGTTATGAAAAATATGATAATAATTCGGTGAGAGATCCTGGTCATGATTTGCATTTGGAGAAGAATAGCAACCTTTGGGATGATGAAAACAATTTTCTTGAGCCAGAACATGAAGAATTTACTTTAGCCAATAAAAATGGTAGGGGAAGATATAAACTTACTCAGTCTAGAATAGAAATATATACCTGAGCCATGTCGGGTAAACATAACACCACTCAATGAAAGTCATTTATTGGAATGCTAGAGGAGAAGGAATCCTTGATATTAGGTTGGCTATTAAAGTCTTTGTGATCGACAAAAGCTTGACTTGTTATTTGTTATTGAACCAATGATTTCTTATGATCATTTCTTTGTTGAATGTCTTAAGCAAATCAGACTTAAGGGATTTACATTAAACTAGACGTTCACCCATGCTATGCACAGGTATATTTTCGTTAAAAATTATTATTTTAAATAATTCTATTTAAAATATAATATATGTGTTTTTTATAATAATTATATTTTTAATTTAAAATATAAATTGATTGTATTGATATTAAATCAATAAATATATAAATGAAATAAACGACATATATACACATTTATTTTTAATGGGAGAAAAAAATTAAATGGCAAAATAATAAAATTTGTAGAGCTTAATGAAATAAATTTCAATAAAATGAAATTTGAGCATACTTAGATAGGTTATGTATTGGAAATTATAGCATTTAGATGAAAGGTAAAATTTATGAGCATATCTCAAAGTCAAAAAAAAAAAATTATTGTGACATTGTTCTCTTTATAAAAAAATATTTCCTATGTAAGCATTGCATTGGTCAATTTTTTAATTAACTTGTGTTTATATTTGAAAGTGGAAGACTGCCGTTAGATAATTCTTAAAACCGGAATGTTATAATATTGGATGATGAGAATAAAATTATTATAACAAAAGTTATATCAATTCATCTTCTAACTCACTTTCTACCACAATTCAATTTCTTCAACAAAATATTTTGTAAAATAAATGTTTTTGTGATGATTCATTCAAACTTTATATCTACCAATAAAACCATCAAGAAGAAAAAAACTAGAAGAAAGTGATGTGTTATAATATTGGATAATATAAAGAATGTGAGAATAATAAAAACAACAAAGAATAGAAACCCTCTACATACAATTTGTGATATTTTAAAGTGTGTATTTAAAAAAAAAATCAAAAATCAATAAACATTAATAAAATAAGAAGAAAATAAAAAGGTATAATATTAGTATAAGAGTAAAGAGAATAATACAAAGGATAAGTTTTTCAAGTTCAAAAAAACAAATCTTTTCATCTTCATCTTCAGCTTAATCAAAAGTTCAATCCTTCTACAACATCATCTTCAGTAGAATATTCATAGTCGACTTGATTAAATTCATCTCCAAATGTTAAAGATTCTTTAATATTATAACCAAGATATGAATGTGAATAAAATTAAAAATTCATAGAGAAACTTTGATGGGCCAAAATATAAAATGTGATTTATAAATTTTGACAAAACAAAAGTTAAATCAGGTCAAAGAGTAAAATTCAATGATTTTACATGATTTCATCGATTTCAGAATGATTTAAATCACTTAAAATTGTTCCAGAATACGAATTTACTTAAAACGGTCTTTACCTGCGCTTTAACACGAAATGATGACCTAAAAACGTGAAATCTATAGAGTTTAGATTTAAATCGAGATTTTAACAACCTTGCTCTGTCTGAGTTTTCTGCTGAGTGCTTTGTGGTAAAAGTTTTGTACCTCCTTGGTGGATCAGTCTCATGATGAATTATGATGTTGATACTCAAAGTTTGAGTAAATATTCACGATGAGTAGTGCGTTGTTGATGCTCTAGTTTTAATAAATCACATGCTCTTTGCTCTTTCTATAAATCATAGGTTCAAATGGTGATAGTACAGATAATGAGCAGTGCGTTGTTGATGCTCTAGTTTTAATAAATCACATGCTATTTGCTGTTTCTATAACTCATAGGTTCAAATGGTGATAGTACAAATATTTTTTACAGAGACATAATAAAATTAGTTATATTTTATATGATATAATGTCTAATAAAATGAGTTAATGAAATTGTGATTAGTAGAGACAATGAAAAAAAAAACTAATATATGGAAAAAAATTAATTATTATTATTATGGTTAAATAAAATATTATTCAGAATTTTATATATTAATATTATTATTTATCAAATATTGTTATCAAAGTTAGATATTATTTACTATTCTCTATATTAATATTATTATTTATAGCAGGGAGAGAGATTATTATTATTTAATTAATTTATTATTTATTATTAATAATATTATTTATTAATTGATTGATATTATTATTATTATTTAATTTATTATTTATCATTATTAATATTATTCATTATTATTAAAATTATTTATTAATTGATATTTTGAAGGAAAATTAGTTTATTATTATTATTTAATTAATTTATTATTTATTTATTATTATTAATATTATTTATTAATTGAGATTTTGGAGGGAAAATTAGTGAGAGAAGTTATAGGACTATAGAATAGTATAGATAGATAGATTTATTATTATTAATATTATTTATTAATTGAGATTTTGGAGGAAAAATTAATGAGAGAAGTTATAGGAGTTAGGACTATAGAATAGTATAGATTTTAGATAGAATCGTGATTCAAACCTATGAAATTTTTGTGTAATAAATATGAATTCTAGGATGTTGAGTTTATCTGAACAACATGTAACTATTTCTATAGACACTACAACAAATAGCATATTTTATGACAAAACTTTTACCTCAAGCCAACAAACAACCGATGTACAATCACCGGGCACACAATTTTAACTTTTATTCCCTCGATTGTGGTATCCAACCGATAATAAAATTAGATTATGGATCACGCTTCAAATCCTAGCTTTTGTAGTTTTAACTTTTATTTATTTTTCAAGTTGCTCCTTTCGTATTTCTTTTATTTCTAAATAAATCTATTCCATCGATTGTGGGTACCAACCAATAGGAAAAGTGGCCCACGGATCATGCTTCGAATCCTAGCTCATGTAGTTTTAACTTCTTTTTTTTTTTCTTTTCAAATGACTCGTTTCTTATTATTTCTAAATCAATCTATATATTAGTGATCAGATTATTAATATTATTTATCAATCTACAAGTAAAAATTTATAACAAAATTTGAATCGGATTCATTATCATCACTGTCAGTGAAAATTAAATATTGAATTTTTGTTTCATTGAATTTTGGAGAGGATCAAATGTTGGATATTGCATGCATTTATTTCTAATATAAAACAAAAAAGGGTTAGATAAATAAAATAAATATTTAGTTACATGATAAGAGATTATGTAAGAAAACAAACCTTGAACCAAAATATTTTTCTGCTATTGCAATCTATTACAGTGAGCTTTTCCAAACTTCTTTAAGTTTCAATGTTTTCATGAAAAATTCTTTTATTAATAATGTTTGATATTCAAAATGTTTGTGATTCAAATGTATAATATGACATTAGCCTTTTAAATAACCGTTTTTTATGTTTCACACAGATCACTAATATTGCTCGTGGATTAATGTGCTGGCAGTGTCTTGATCGTTGATACTCAATAAATGGATGCCATATATTTGTTTAAGAATGTTGAATGCAGTATAGGGCAAGCAACAAAAAAAAGATTTGGAAATATTGATCCGGGAATTATCGTCCACAGAGATGGAGAGATGCCATTCAATAGTTTCTATGGTTTCGAGCTCGGGTTTGAATGAACAAAAGATAAACAAAGATATAGACAGGAAAAGAATAAACACATTCTTAGAAGAGAAATAACTTATCAAGAATGTAAATATATTCACTCTTCACAAACATACACTTACCAACCCGTTATACTCAACCTACGATACTCATCTATGTCATCACGTATCTTTCACATAAGCGTCCATCTCTGGAGCACAAACGAGATCATCTCACAACTAAGGTTATCTCTAACGCGAAGTCGCGAGAACATCCGTGTTCTCGCGTCGGCGATCTCTTGCGCGCCGCTCAAACACGAAAGCATTAAGTACGGATACCCACAGTGAATGCTAGCTCTAAATCTATCTCTAGAGTTCAGAACCAACAGATTATCATCCTAGATAAGGATTCAAGAAGTTTATCTCTAAAGCAACCCAAATCCCCAGCATAGAGCAAAAATCCAGAACAACAATTAACACAGATTTGTAAAGCAAGTTAAACATAACATTATAATCGGTAAATATACATATGATTCGAGTAAATATACAAACAAACCCAACACAAAAGAAATACACAAAGAATAGAAGAGATAAACCAAACATCTCGCGGGTTGTCAGCTCCGGTTGATGAGAAATCCACCTCCGATCTTCCAAGTGCATGACCCGGTGTTGTTTTCTAAGCTAATCTTGATCTAAGAATGAAAATGATGGAGTTGGAACTAAAACTTTCCCAAAACCATACCCTAGAAATGTTACAAATGAAGAAATATAAACACAATTTCTGCTACGGCCGCTTAGCGGCCAAACCTCGCTGAGCGGACTACACGTATTACAAAAATATCTAGAACAGTAAACAGGGCTCCGCTTAGCGGCCAGGAAAATTGGTTCGCCATTGGAAAGCGCGCTTAGACGCCGCTAAGCGGACCTCTCTGCACAAATCTTGCTTATTTGATCCAAAATCGCGCAATCGGAGCCGTGCCTTCGACACTTTATTCCTCGAGGCTCCAATAAGCATGAATACCTATAAAAACAAAGGAAAAACTATTAAACGGTATATAAAACATATGAAAACTAAATAATGTGAATATATACACAAAAGTGGGGATTTTATTACAAAAACGGAATGAATAGAATCGATAAGTGCCACAATTATATACTCAAAATAACAACATTTTGGAACTTATCAAAGAACCAAAAAAAAACTCAATAAACACATATTTAAAGGTGTTACTTTAACCCTCAGTTATTAGAAAACTAAAGTAAAAAAACTTATAAAATAAAAATACAATAAATAGCTACTTTTACCCTCTATTTCTAAAAACACAGAGGTAATAGATTATCAACAAAATAGAGAATGAAAAAAAAGTAAAGTAACATGTTTTCTTTTTTAATTTTTTTTCATTTACCAATTTCTTTATTTGCTGCAATAGTCATACAAAGGACTATATTCTAAACAACATTGTAATATGATTAAGAATAAATTTCTCAATGTTGTCAATTAAAGAAAGTAATATATATTATATAATGTATTCTTTGATTGACAACATTAGAAAGTTATTCAAAAATAAAATATATTTTCTTTTACATTAAACATTGACAAAAGATGAAAACAACAACGACGACAACAACAACAATAAAAACAACACCAGTATCTGATAAAGATTGCAAGAACACGAAAAATGATTTGTTAAAAGTTGGTGTAAGAAAAACAACAACACAAAACCAATTTTTTTTTGTTTTACAATTCATCCCAGAGAATGATGTTTACGAGTATGGAGCGGCTGATCATGTGAATTAAGTTTAGGATAAAATTTAATGAATGAATCCTTTTATAGTAAAACCGGGATATCTTACCCCTAGGTTAATTGAGAAACCGATGGGATAAAATATTTAATAATTAAATAAAAAAGAAATGCGTTACTTTTAAAGAAATAAAAACAAAAATTGCAGTTGCCGAGATTCGAAGCATTTACCCTTAATTATTTTATCCCTCGGATATATATTAAAACCGAGAGAATGTATGGTATTTTTTTGAAAAAAATTAACGTAGCATGTATTGAAATTATATCTCGATTTTTTGTTGGGTGAGATGTAAGGGTTGTTGTTAGAAAATTAATTTAAACCGAATGGAATCGAAGCTAGAATCGTGTACGGAACACTTTCCTTATAGTATTTTAATCACTCCGAATTTGTCTTGGAGTTTCTACGCAGGAATACCTAGGATAATTCAGCTTTCTCGAGTCTGCACAAGACGAGTGAAAACTCGAATGTAGCGAAGAGTGTTTGGAATTTATTCTAGAGGATTTTTCGATTTTTTGTGATTGAGAATTCTGAATTCGAAATTATGCTTTTATAAGCCATGATGATATTGTTTCACAAGGTAGCGACCCTTGGTGAAACAATTTCTTTTCCAAGAGTTATGACTTTTGGCCCACAACATGGTTCACCAACGGTTGCATGGTTTTATTCTGCAGCATTTTATGAAGAGTTGCCACTCTCTGAATTCAAAATTCAAATCATAGCATATTTTACTTGTCATTTTGGAACACACTCATATTATTAATTATTATTAATAATTTTCAACAATCCCCCACTTGTTCTAATAATGACAAGTCTAACTCCAGAATATATAAAGCAAAAAAGTGTTAATACAGTTAGGTATCTTTCGATTTGAACTTAACCTTAGTAAAGACAACGCAAAGCCTAATCGGAACGTTAGGTAACTATGCTTTGAACCGTTATCCCATGTGATCAGACCGGCGTTACTATACACACACTCTTTAAAGGTTCTTCACCTACATATCTCGCCTAGAACTATTTATGGCCATGTGCTTTTCCTATTTTTCATGAATTTTTCATGAGAGAAACTCCAACTATCACCTTAAGACGACACCGTCTTTAAATTCATATAGGTGAAGTTCAGTTTGTATCTATTTCCTGAGATACATATCCTTCTCGATATAGAATTTCATTAAGAGTTTTGAAAAACTCAACCCTCAATTATGTAATAGTCAACATTGTCACAAAATGTTGCTTCAACTTCCAAATCAACGACTTGTTGTTACCCATTGAATCTTAGGTTAAGATGTATTAACTTCAGATTGGGTTGCTATCATTGTCGGAACACTTATTCAAGGAGTTTCAACCTCACACCTCTCGAGGTTGTCTTTACTAAATCCCTGACCAGTAGTTTAGTAAATGAATCATTCAAATTACAGATCGATCGTATATATGTGAATGAAATGATTACATCTTTAATCAATTTTCTTACAAAAGAATGTCTAAGGCCTCAGTAACCAGACTTTTCATTTTACACTTATGTGAATACTCATGCTAAATTGGCTTAACTGCCATATTATGTTAACACCTTTGAAACATTGTCTATAGCCAATGGAACTTCTAACATAAGGTCCCTCAATCATTCAACTTCTTTGACCAGTGGAAGCGATATCCAGATACTATGGCTTCATGGTCAAGAGAGTGATGCATGCTTGTTTCTTGCTCTTCTAAGAAATCTCACCCCCAACTAGTGTAAATATCCACTTAGTTGTAAATATATGATCTCCAACACTCGATATCCAACTCATGTTGGTATATCCTTCTAATATGGCAGGAAACCTACCATAATGGAGGTCAAGATTTGGTTTTAAAAGATAATCAAAATCCTTGTGATGTCCTTCGAATGCTCACCATTTGAATTGTTAGTAAATCTACTCATTTACTATTTGCAACTGCTATATCGCATATAGTACATTGCATTAGAAAACCAATTTCACCTGTGTATTCTAATATAGCCAATTGCTCTTCCATCATCATTTTGACACTAAGATCAAATTGAATATTCACTTTTTGAAACGTGACAGTTTGAACTTATCAAGAACTTTCTCAACAAAGTGTATTTGACTAAGTTCATAACCCCCACTATTTTCGCATTACTTTGATCCCAAAAAAAAAGAGTGTCAATTTTTCCAAGATCTTTCATCTTGAATGTGGAAGTTTTCTCAATATAGTGTGTTTGACTATGTTTTAAACCCCCACTCTTTCGCTTTACTTTGATCGAAAAGAGTGTCCACTATTTCAAGATTTTCATCTTGGTTGTGGAAGTTAGAAACCTCTTTGTTTCTAAGATTCCATTCATCTATTCGATAATGATCAACATGTAATCAACATAGAGATAAAGGAATATCACAATATTCTTACACAACTTTGTGTACAAACATTTATCACAAAAATTATATGAAGAAGGTTTTAAGATAATCATGCATGATGATGCAAGAAGGTTTTTAGATGAAGTGAGAGATAAAATTATGAGCAATTTAAAATAAATAGTATGAATTGCAATGAGTACCTTAGTTATGTTCACTTCTTTCAAATCTTCTCTTGAACTTCTATGTTCAACCTTCTTGATCAACTACATCATTGATGTGCATGACACTTTTGATCCTTTTCTTCTTTGATAACCTTTGTCTTCATCAAAACTAAATATAAGATATATTCTTCACAATCTCCCCCTTTTTGATGATGACAAACTCTTTTATGTCATTGTTTCGATGCTTGTTTTAATCCACACAAGGATTTGACAAGCTTCCACACAATTTTTTTTATTACCAGGAAGCACATAACCTTATGGTTGCTTCATGTAAATCTCCTTATCGAGATCTCTATTTAGGAATGTCGTTTTGACATCCATTTAGCTTATCCTTAGTTCGAGATATTTCAACAATCAGTGAAGAACTTTTGGTTGGTGTTTCAACATTCCGTGTTCCCAGGGCCGGCCCCGTGCATGTGCAAGAAGTGCTGCAGCACAGGGCCCCAAATTTTGAGAGGCCCCAAAATTTTAAGAAGTCTAATTTTTTTTATAAATATTAATCGAAATAAATAAAATGTTATAATAAAAATCTAATAAATAAAAAAATGCTAAAATAAAAACTTAATACATACAAAAATTGAGATAAATCAAAACTCAAATTAATTATAATTAAATATATTATTGATTAATACATAAATGTAATTTTTATGTGTCTTTTTTAATTATTATAATTATATTCATATTTTAAATTTGGGCCCATTTTTAAAATTAGAACAGGGCCTCCGCGTTGATTGGACCGGCTCTGCGTGTTCCTCACGAAGTTCTTTATTTGTGTGAATCTTGAATTCCATATCCTTCGCGATGAGGTTCTCAAAATTTCACAACTTATAATTCATTGTTACATTAGACTCAAAAGTCGTGATCCATTTTCAGATGATTTTTATATGTCTTTATAATAATAAATTTTATCGAACACAAACAATTCACATAATATATAAATCATAATTCAATTGTATGATTTGAAATTATAAACTTTAACTAATTTAATCTTTTTTGATAATCAACAAAATTCATAAACCAAATTATCAATTATCAATTCATCCTTTATCATTAATATGTCTATAAGAAATTATTTTAACCAAAACATATTCAGACAATTTACGTATCAATTATAAAAGCATTATTTTATAAAACAAATTTAATTTATCAGTATCAAAACATAAATCATCAATATTAAATAATAGTAGTACTTCTATGGAAGTATTGTGTTGCTGAAAGTAACAAATCTGAATTACTTTAGTTAAATCTCTTTTTTATTTTCACTTATACTCCCCATATTTTACTTATATATATAATTTAATACAAAGTGATGTGTGGCCTTTTTACTATAGACACAAATCAAGTTCATGTGTTACAAGTCCTTCACAATACAAAATAGTCAACATCTTCACTTTCCACTACGCCTCTTTGATTGGTATCAACATCCACCAATCTCCAGTTTCGACTACACTGATGTATTATAATATATATATATATATATATATATATATATATATATATATATATATATATATATATATATATATATATCTTTTACATTTAGAATATATTCATTTATAATTATTTCGCAAAACAATCTCATTAATTAAAAGATTACCGTTGTATATAATAAACATGATTACGCAATGAAATGCACACGAAAAACATCCTGTTACTCTCATTCATATTGTGATTGCTGTTACATCCTCGAAATTCAGCTTAAATCAATTACATTCTCAACACACACAAAACATCACCAGCAAAAGAAAATACAAACCAAAAACTCAAATCAAAAGCATTACATATAGAAGCTCATGATCATAAACCGTCACCTTTATCAGTTGCCATTGGCACCTTAGTTAAAATAGCTGTCAAAAGATCAAAGTATAGAGGAAACTGCGCAACGGCATAGAAAGTCACAGGTAAACAAGTAGCTGCATAAATCGGGAACAAAATCGATTTAAAGTTATGGCTTAGCAGAAAAAAATGGCCAGTGCAGAACGAAACAAACATAGAAGCAATGGACACGAAAAGAGAACTCAACCCAATAAGAAGTTTTGATGGCAAATCACGACGAAAATCTTTGGCCTGTTTTCGCGAAGTGAGAATAGAAAGAAACATGATGAGTCCAGTGACAGAGAAACAAAGACCGATAAGTGAAGAAATGGCAAAGACATCGAACGCAGGCTTTCCTTCTAATATAGGCCTACCTTCATCTGTTGTTCCGCCAGGCACAGCGCTTGCTGTGGCGAATGAAACTCCTGCTACGAGAGCAGCTACGACCGAGCAGGATTCAGACGTGTCTTTTAGCCATTCGCTACTGTCTTTTATAAGTTCCTTGTGCGATTGCTTGAAGATTTCTCCTGAAGTTTTGTCTTCTTTGTTGCTTTTGAAATAGAAGTGCGGCGGTACAAGGCTTTTGACATACTGAAACCATTTTATATCCCACATCATCTGCAATGCAGAACCAGCAATCTGCCATGGTTTATCATCACCTAATGCCTTAGCTGCCAAATGCAATACTGTATTCTCGTCTTCATCCATTGCAAGAATCAAGTTATTCCATAGTTCTGGTTTTGAATGCTTATACTCTTTCAGTGTCTCGACGATAAGGGGCTGCCTATACTTCACTGCAACAAGCAATACATTTTCTTTGCTTGGGTTAGTGTTATGAATAGCACTTGGTATTTTGAGTAGAATTTCTTTCACTACTTCAACTATTCCATTTTTTGCTGCAACCAAAAACGGTGTCATCTTTTTGTCGATTTCCTTTTCAATTTCCTTCTTTTTTTCGCTTTCCTTTTCACTATCCTTCTTTTCTTCGCTCGAAGTTGATGATGTTTCCTTTTCACTATCCTTCTTTATTTCGCTCGAAGTTGATGATGTTTCCTTTTGTTCATCTTTAGAACTTCCGGCTCCACCTGAAATCAGACAGATCAAATTACACCCTTAAAAAGGTCTTAACAGTTCATTCGAGATCAAACTTCACAAAATCGAAATCCAGATAAAACTACATCTATACCTTGTTTCATTCGGGGAAGAGCATTAAACACGTCAAGATCAATTTCCGCATCCGGTGGTCGTCCTCCACTTCCCGTGAATGCCGCATAAGGTCTTTCCATTAATGCCTTCAACAGCTGACTACTCCATTGATGCTTTTTTTTCGCAATCTTTACGTCCTTTAACTCTTATAAACGAAACATTAATCGTAACACGATCAATCCGTTAGTTAATCGTATGTGCTAAATTGTTTTCGCTAATGTGTAGAAGATAACATACCTACTCCTGATAGACCAAGAGTATGTACATATGCAGACTTGACAAATTGATGAAATGTTTCATAATTTGGTGGCAAATTCCCAACAGGATATTTTTCTGATATAAGCGGGTTTGGTGGATCTTCAGCGTCGGGCCGTTTCTTTTTCCAAAATGTTTTTCCTGGTAAATTCAAAACAACAAAGATGTTTTTGCAATTATCTCCATTCAAATATAGCAAAAACACTTGAGGATAAAAAAAGGACTAATGGCATGAAAATCCATAAATCACATACCAAATATTGTGGCACATATCCATATAGAAACAAAATCATATAAAGCTGAATAGTTCTGTGGAAACTTCATCTTATTACAATCGGGACGATCCTCCATCTTTCTCAAATTCGATCTCATTGTTCTCTCCACATCCAGTGGTTCCACTAGTATACCTAGTTTTGTAACAGACAAAAATTCAAACTCAGAACATATTCTATATAGTACATTTCAGTCATATAATATCAATATGTTACAACTTACAATGGTATAGGATTCGTTTATACCACGAAAGGTTGCTTGCACTTTTGAACGCGGAAGGTCTAGTTGCAAGAACTTTGAGAGGAGTTGAGTCCTCATTGTTCAAATGCGCGCTTAGAAAATTGTAGCGTTGTACGATTATCACAGCTAAATCTATTTCATCAGAAGAAATAAAATTTATCGGTTTCTTTAGCATGTGTAAATAACACTAAAAAGATCAGAAGGAGTATAATTTACCGAAATATTCTCCTCGGATAGCGGTGTGAAGAATACTATCACCATCGTCTCTAACAAGATCTTGCAAAGTGACTGTTTCTTTAGAAATATCAGCAAGATAAGCAAAAGTTCGTTTTCTCCAATTAACAGCAGCTTGAAAAAGAGGTGTCTCGCCGTGTTTATTTTTACGACTCAACAAATATATTCTCTCCTTATTTCTTCCAATAATACACTTACATAATGTTGCAAAACCTCTCGACGCTGCAAAATGCAACGGTGTATCCCCGCGTTCATTCACCATTTCCAAAGCTTCAACTCTCTGACTCTTCTGATCACTGCGTTCATTCTCCATTTCCAAAGCATCAACTCTCTGACTCTGACTCTGATCACCGCGTTCATTCACCATTTCCAAAGCTTCAACTCTCTGACTCTGACTCTTTTCGATATGGTGCAACAAAATTGCATTCACAAGCTCTTTAACGACGGTTTCTTCGTCTAAATCTATCGCTACATGTAATGCAGTACCGTCTGCTTCAGAGATAATTGCTGTATGAGCTTGTTCGGGAAATTCGTAATATAACATTATAACATGTTCCCATTTCCCTTCCCACGTGTATTCGCCGAGAAAATCATTAACTTCATTAGGTGAAATGTTGCGTAAGATGTTGTCACGATCAACAATCAATGTCATAATGGCAAGAGTTAAGATTTTATGAAATGTGTTATAATTGAATTAGTAATGTTACAAAAACACTGTTACTATATAGTGAAGAATCTAATACTTGAATAAAAAACATGTCATGTGAATCATGTGATGTAACTTTATTAAGGTGACAAGGGAAGTATAAATTGAGAGTGAAGATTAATATAAGATATCTCTCGAAGACTAAAGAGAAAAAAACTTTTACTTTGCTTGCTAATTTCAGTTTGCTATTATGTCGTGTAAAACATGTTTTGGTTGTCTTGTTTCTTTTTGTAAACTACTATTGTTTTGTTGCTGTCTTTACATTTTGCTGTCTTTTTTACTGTGTGTCTGAGAGAATCAAGCAAAAAGAGATAAAGAGAGTGCAGAATGTAATGGGCATTATTATCATTTTCTTTTTTCTTTTGGACAAAACATCATTATGATCTTCTGAAATGTGAAATGTGTATACGAAAATCGTAAATGTATCATTATTCAGCTCATATCCGACCTAGCCTATTAGACAAATCGACACACGTACGACCATATCGTAGTAGTAAAATTTATCACAAGAGACCAAAATTGAATTACGGGATCAATTGTTTTGATGTTTAGCTAAAACGATCAATTCTTTGGGTTTTGAATATGAGAATAATTTTGAACTTTTTAATCATAATTCAAAGCAAAAGAGTCTGAGAACTTTATTCCTATCAACCAACTTTACTCACAATGGTCATAACGACAATTTTTATTATGTAGAAAATTCTAAAACTAGTGGCAGTGCCTATTTTCGTCGGCTCATTATCGGTTCTAACAGCACATATCTTCTACTTTTGCGGCTCAATTTGTGCGTTCAGAACCTTTATAAAAGAAAATCATTTCCTTAGTTGACTCTGAAACACTTTCGCCATAGTTTTCTCTTTACTTTAAAGGTGACAGTTATTTTAACTAAGGTGTCAATCGCAACTGATAAAGGTGACAGTTTATAATCAAGAGCTTATTTAATGTTTTTGATTTTGTTTGATGGTTTGTTTGTGATGTTCTGTTTGTGTTGAAGGTGAGAATGCAATTGACTTAAGCTTCAAGTTTGAGATTATAATAGTAATCACAGTATTAATGAGTTTTAGCAAATCACTTTATTTGTTTTGACAGAATGATTAATATGCCATGATCTAAATCCAATATGTATATGTTGATGTGCTACAGTTAAATCTCGAATTATAATGATTATGATGCATGTTGGATGAGTATGATGCCTGAAAATTGACCTTGGAATGATCGGGAACTGTAGCGAATCGCACCTGAAAGGTTTCTAATCGCGAAAATTCGCCGGGTGAGCTAGAGGCGAGCGTCAGGCGAGAATTTTGCCAATGCTTCACCGGGCGAGCTCGAGGCGAGGGGACTTGGAAGTCTGAGACAGAAACGAATCACACCTGGGAGATTGCTAGCTCACGCAAATTCGCTGAGCGATCATGAGACGAGGATTTCATCAATGCTTAGCCGGGCGAATGAAGCAACGAGAGGGATGGAATCGCGAATTTCGTCTAGCGAGCTCCAGGCGAGGAATTCGCCACTGTGTCGTCAGGCGAGGGCCAGGCAAGAAAACTGGCAGTGAGGGCAGAACACGTTGTAACTAGAGTTTCGTGACTCCGTTTGATGCGTCGTTCGAAGGGAAGCTTACGCGCAAAGCTAGATTATGATAGAATTGATGAATTATATGAGTATCTTTCTAAAGTTTAATATGTTTAAGAATTTAGATGTCAAAGTTCACTATTTTTTAAACTAAAACTCAATTTGAATTTAACCCGAAACTACTAAAGTAATTAAAATTAGAGGATAAGATATTTAAATTTTAAAATCATACATTTGTCATAAACTTCATTCAACTAGTCCTCTAGCATAGCATGGATACGAAGTTCTCCCTTAGAACGAAATTTAACATTAAGAAGTAAAACCAAAAACGGTGTCATCTTTTTGTCGATTTCCTTTTCACTATCCTTGGTTAAGAGGCTCGAAGTTAATGATGTTTCCTCTATGATGACATCTTCAGAGCTTCCGGCTCCACCTGAAATCAGACAATTCAAATTACACCCTTAAAAAGGTCTTAACAGTTCATTTGAGATAGAACTTCACAAAATCGAAACCCAGATAGAACTACATGTATACCTTGTTTCGTTAACGCCTTCAACAGCAGACTACTCCATTGATGCTTCTTTTTCGCAATCTTTAAGTCCTTTAACTCTTATAAACGAAACAGTAATCGTAACATGATCAATTCGTTAGTTAATCGTACGTGTTAAAATATTTGCGCTAATGTGTAGAAGATAACATACCTACTCCTAAAAGGCCAAGAGTATGTACATATGCAGACTTGAGAAACTGATAAAAGGTTTCATAATTTGGTGGCAAATACTCAACAGGATATTTTTCTGATCTAATTGGGGGATCTTCGGTGTCGGGCTGTTTCTTTTTCCAAAACATTTTTCCTGGTAATTTCAAAACAATAAAGATGTTTTTCCAATTATCTCCAATCAAATAGGAACCTGTTTCTTATTGTTAAGCTCTTTTCAGCAGCATTGTGAAATAGGAACCTATTTGGATAACCAACTTAATTAAGTGTTTATAGTATGAGCATTTAGCATATAAGTGCCTTTGCATAAGCTAGTTTTTTATATAAAAAATGTTAAAATCAAATTAATCAGTTTGTTTTCACATAAACTATAAACTGTTTCTATAAGCTATCTTAAAGTGCTTATCAGGATAAATTGATCTTAAACTATATGGTTGTATGCTTATTTGCTCTTCTTTTTCCAATGACTTTGTCTAGGCTGACAGTGGTAACTTAGAGGATTCTGATTCTCCTGTTTTAAGATCCAACAACGAGGAAATGGAGTACGAGGACCGCATTCCATGTTCTTGTTGGACAATTCCTCAAGTCCCTTCACCTCCTACAGCTTCTCGGCATTCATCGGATAATGCTATGGCCTATGTTTGTTCCTGACATATGCATGCAACAGTCTCAGAATAATAGTAATTTTTCAAGATCACGCAATCATCATTAATTTGTTATGATGCTAAGTGCTTTTTTTCATTTGTTATGATGCTATTTTTACAGAGAAATTTGAGTTGATTAGCTCAAAATTTCTTCTATTCATGAATGTCTTAATATCTTTGTAATAAATTTCTAATAGCCACTGAATTGGAGTGATGAAGGCCTACTGTAACAACTTCATTTCATTTCTAGAATCCAATGTAGGTTAAACTATTTAGATATCTTGTAAAATTTTAGTTTGGTTTTATCGAGATTTTTTTTTTTTTTTGGCTTTATACCACCAGTTTAGTCCGGTTCGGGGGCAAGTTCTGGCATCAAGTGGTCCGGTTTAGTTCGGTTTTATCGAGAGTTTTGCTCCTTAACTATGCATTTTTTTAAAAACTTACTAATTTAATCACTTAAAAAGTGCCCCAAGAACAGTGGTTATCATTTCCAAAAAAAATTATTAAACGTCTATTCTTATTATTTATACTACTACTAACTAAAGAATAGGCACAAACTTAATTGTATAATTGTTTTCGTAAAAAAAAACAAAAAAAAGAATGGCAAAGAGCCATTAAAGGACTTTTATTCTTTATGTATTAAATTGATATTTAAAAAATTAAATAGCTACATAAATGAATGGATTGAAAAATAGAGATATCCGTTTTTAAGTATGAAAATAATTTTTAAAAAACTTTAATAAATTATAATTAAGAGATAATTAATTAAAATACACATTTTCATAAAAATGAATAGGTGTCTTATAGTGTGTGTTATTTTTTAGAGTGAATAAAAATATTGCAATTTATTTTTTTTAAAGAGAATTCAATAGATAGAATTCATTCTCTATGTAATATATATTTTCAACCACGTTGAAAAATATTTATGAAGTGTTAGAAATAAGTGAAAATTTAATAGATAATAAAATTATAAATGTTTTAAAATTATAATTCAAATGAGTTCAATAGTTCAAGTTCTAATTTACTGAGTTTGATTAACGACAATTTTATTAAATTTATAACTATTTTTTTGGAGTGACAATTTTATTAAATTTATAACTATCATTAACTTCATTAGGTGAAATGTTGCGTAAGATGTTTTCACGATCACCAGTCGATGTCATAATGGCAAGAGTTAAGATTTTATGAAATGTGGTATAAATTGAATTAGTAATGTTACAAAAACAATGTTACTATATAGTGAAGAATTTAATGTTTGAATAAAAAACATGTCATTTGAATCATGTGATGTAACTTTATTAAGGTGACAAGGGAAGTATAAATTGAGAGTGAAGATTAATATAAGATATCTCTCGAAGACTAAAGAAAAAAAACTTTTACTTTGCTTGCTAAGTTCAGTTTGCTATTATGTCGTGTAAAACATTGTCTTGTTTCTTTTTGTAAACTACTATTGTTTTGTTGTTGTCTTTACATTTTGCTGTCTTTTTTTACTGTGTGTCTGAGAGAATCAAGCAAAAAGAGATAAATAGAGTGCAGAATGTAGAATGTGCTTTTTTCTTTTATCTATTGCATCATTGTTATCATGTCTCAATGTTGAACCAAAATCCATCAAAGCTATGAAAGAAGAATATGATGCACTTATTCACAATTGAGACATGGAAACTTGTTTCTCCTCCTCCTCCCAAATACAAACCAAATACAACTCTGATGGAACAATCTCTTAATACAAAGCGAAATTGATAGCCAAAGGATATCATTGACAAGAAGGATTGTATTTTTTCAGAAGCTTTCAGCCATGTTATTAAACTTACCCATTTGTGTTATTCTAACCATCGATCTTTCAAAAAACTAGCCTATTAGACAAATCAACATTGTTTTGCCGGCGTACAAGAATATCGTAGTAGTAAAAATTATCAGAGACCAAAATTAAATTACCTGTTAAATTGTTTTGATGTTTAGCTAAAAGTTATTAGACAAATTGACATTGTTTTGCCGCATAACGAGAATTTTTATTATGTCAAAATTCTAAAATTCGTGGAAGTGCCCATTTTCATGGGCGCATTATCGGGTTCTAATCGTGGAGATCTTTTACTTTCGTGGCTCAATAACCTTTTTAAAAGAAAATCATTTCCTCAGTTAACTTTGAAACCCTTTCGCAATCTCAGAATCAATTATTCGAAATTCTAAATCAGCGCATGAACGACGTCCCTATGCTCCTAATTTGGTAGCAAGCATTTTTACATTCAAAGACATAAATTGCAAAATAGAAGTTACTGTTGTTCGCTCGCACTCTTTGTGCTTCTTCCGTCTTTTCTTAGGGAGTCAAAACAAATACATTAAGAAAAACTTAACTAAAAATGGGTAAGAAAAAAACACGGTTGATCATACATCAACAATTCCTCCCTCAATGGTGACTTATACAACATCATCTATGTGACCCAACCTCAATGGTGATTCATTTGTTGTAACCAGAGAGCAGTATGTCAAAAGATTTGTACCACCCCACTTAAATTTCAGAAGCAACAAAAATGGCAAAAACATCCTGAGAAATCATAGGATTAATGAGTTTTGGCAAATCACTTTATTTGTTTTTTTGTCAGAATTATTTTGTTTAGTAATTACGCTTGTGTCTAATGATTCATTTTTTGAGCTAGCAACTTAAAATAAGGAACATAACGAGTGGATAGGTTGATTAGAAATGTAATAAATACATGGAGGGATGATGAGAACGAGGATTCACTCCATTTCTTAAACTCTATTTATTATTCATTATTATAGTTTTGTGTGTATATTATACGTATTTCTAAGACATGTGACACATATTTATTATGAGAAAAGGGGATGTGCATTCACAGTGTAAATTATTTTTACACTGTCAACCAATGACAATCATGTATCTTACCAAGTCAGCCTTTAAATTTTAAAATATTGAAATGATTTGTCACTTTAAAATAATCTGATAGGATGTTTGTGTAATACTTCTTTACACTGACAGTGCACTATCATTAAACTCATTTATTATTTATTTAACTTTATGCACACAAAACTATAGTAATGGACTCTCCATTTCTTTTTAGGAAATAGAGTGCATCCTTACTCGGATGGATGAAGTCCTTACAGCTTTAGTGTATGATATTCCTCTTTTAAAGTCCTTACAGCTTTAGTCTTGTCAGTTAAGAAAATATGTTAGATTATTTCCTAATCATATCTATAATATATATATATATATATATATATATATATATATATATATATATATATATATATATATATATATATATATCTCCTTTTGAAGTCATTTATGAAAAATATTTGCATGAGCACAAACATAATAGGTGGCTATACAAACAACCAATCACAATTTTTTATTAATTAAAAAATAAGAAATATTTGTTTCTCTCTCCTACTCAATCACAATTTCCCCATGAATTCAATTAAAAAAGAAATTAAATTTTAAATAAATTTAAAATTTTCTTTTTTCTTATTGATTGTTCCTAACACTCATGATTTATGTTCGTATCCGTGCAAATTTTTCTCGTCATTTATTTTGATGTTAGATATTATGTTACTTTTATTTATGGTTTCTCAAAATATACTTACGTATTATTGACGTACGAGCGTTCTTGATTGTTTAATGCTTTTAGAGTGTGTTTGGATGAAGCACTTTTATAAAGGAATGTAATGTTTTGAGGGTTTAAAATGATTTCTACAAAATTTATTGTTTGGATATAAAAATGAAGAATTGTTAAAATGATGAAAGTTTATAGAGTATTTTATCTAACTTAAATTTAATCATTTTGAAATGGCACCAAAAATAAAAAAATTTGAAATTCCTCTCATACTCCATAGAATATATTTCTTACTATAATTTCTTCAAATTTTGCAAATTGGTCATCATATTTTTCAAAATTATCAAATTGACCACAAAATTTAAAAAAAATTGCAAATTGGTCCTTAATAATTTTTAAATTTACAATTTGGTCCTTCAAATTTTTAAAAATTGCAAACTGGTCCCTGTTTTTCAATTTTTTTATTTGGTCCAAAAATTAAAATTTTATAATAAATGACCCAAAAAATCTAACAATGAATTATCTTAATACTCCATTCAAACAAAATAATTTAAAAATGAATGAATTTCAATTGAATCATTTAAATTGCTTTGAATTTTAAATTTTTTTAAAATTTCTAATTACCTCATCCAAACACACTCTTAAGAATTTTTGTTATGAAATTACGATACATTTTGGTAAAACTATTCACACTTTACATAGTAAAAGTGGAAAGGAATATTTCATGCACTTTAGACTGTGTTTGGATGAAGTATTTTACTGGAAAAATTAATCGTCTGAGGGAATTGAAAATGATTTGACCAAAATTTATTGTTTGGATAAAAATTGGAGAATTGTTAAAACGATTTAAATTTATGTAGTATTTTATTCAAGTTAAATTTAAAGAATTTCAAATGACACAAAAAAATAAAGAATTTGAAATTGCTCCATAAAATATTAAAATGTTTATTATTAATTTTTCAATGCACGAGCTAACCGATTTGTAAAGCGGTCATTTTTCTCCTACTTTGTTATAGTTGTGGAACTTGTGATTTATAATGATAATATAGAATAGAAAAAATTGAAATTACAAGTAATATTTGCTTTTGGGCAGAATTGAAACAACAAAAGTTTTATAACGAAATTGATGGAAAGGGATAGAAATGGGACACCACACTCTTTCTATGAATAAGAAAGAATGATAAGCCTTAGTGAAGATTACCACAAGAAACTTGATTTCTTGATAAGATCAAAATATGGTCCAATCCAGAACCAAAGGAGCAAAAAAAATCACACAAAGTGTTTAACAAAATTCAACTTACTTTTTCATTCATATTTAACTCCCTATAAAATGTAGCTTACATAATAACTCAAGAAATTACTCAACAAAATTGTGTTTTGTTAATGCTACCCATACCTTTTTACTAAATGTATCTCTGAAATATTTGGATGATATCGCTCTTTTTGCTTGGTATTTAATTAATTGAACTCTATCATGATTTATCACCTTCAGGGTCGGTCTAACACATTTTGAAGCCTGAGGCCAAATTTTAAATTAAATATTTTAATATAATAAAATATTTTTATTTTAGATTAATGTATTTTAGTTTTATATTTTTTAAATGTAAAATTATTTAATTGTTCTAATCAATTTTATTTCTATGGATAATAAAATTAACACATCTAAACACTCTCCTTATCATTTAAAAAAAATCATAATTGAAAAAACATTACCAAATTTTTAAAAAAAACCTATATTTTAAGTTTTTTTTATGTGAGAGAATTTAAAAGATTTTTATTTATAAATATGATTTTTAACATGCGTGTTTTAAGGCATTAAAAGCAGGCTATCACAAAGGCTCAAAATATTTCACACTTATTTGGTTAAAAAGAGTTTAAAAAGTATTGATTATAGTAAACCAATAACAAAATAAGACCTCTATTTTTTTTATGTAAATCTATTAAAAACCTCTAAAAACTTAAGACGGTCTTAATTTTTAAATTAATCAATTATACCATACACATTCTAAATGGTTGTTATAAGCATAAATTATCAATAGATTTATTATTTAATTGGTATAAAAAATAATTCAAAAATAATTATTTAAAAAAGCAATTAATTAAAACATATAAAATATAAAAAGAAAATTATGAGGCTCTAGGCGAGCCTACCCCTAGGGCCGCCCTGCCACCTTGAATGATCAGGTTTCACATTTCCTACATATCCCTTATATGTAGTTTCTCTATACTTGTATTTCTTTTGTTCATTATATATTATATGATGTAGGACCTATATGGATTCTCTAACTTTGAAACCTCTAACTTTCCCTAACTTTAGTCCATTTTAATAGAGAGAGAAGAGAGAAAGTGAAGAAAAAAAGAGGGAAACATGATGTAAGAAAGATGAATCTTACAGAGATATAGAGACAAAGTTAGAGGGAAGTTCCCACCAAAAAGTTAGAGGATCCATACCCGATGTAGGACTATGTAACTCTAACGACTAATTTTGTATCTCGCGTATATTTTATTTCTCTTCTATCTGAGTAGAGATATATCTCCCCAACTTCTCTCACTTTTTTCATTGTTATTTCATCCACTAAAGATATATATTTTGTATCCACCCATAAGTGTAATGGGTGTGTTAAGTATGTGTGACCTAACTTCGCTAAATTTTGTTTTTTCTTCTACTCAAGATATGACACCATAAGTGTGGGGTGTTTTTAGCGTGTGACCTAACATCCCTAATTAGATGATTTCTAACTTATTTAAGTCTACATGGAATATATATATATATATATATATATATATATATATATATATATATATATATATATATATATATATATATATATATATATATATATATATATATATATATATATATATATATATATATATATATATATATATATATATATATATATATATATATAACCTCCCTACTTTCTTTCCACAATTAACACCCAACATATCTCTGTCCATTATATTCATCCCTTCCTATGTTTCATATATACTACCCAAAACCCACCATTTAAACCTCCTATCATATACCCAAAAATACAAACTCATCCTTACACGTATGCTTTTAGTCCCGATCTTCTCAAATCTCTAATAGCATTATTGCGTTTTCTTTGCCACATACATCTCCTCTCTTCTTCTCTAATCTTTACTCTCTTATATTCTTTCTTTTTCACCTTCTCATTTCTTATATTCTTTCTTTTTCACCTTCTCATTTTTATGCAAATATTCTCTATTTTAGTTTTGTTTTCATCACACATCTTATTCTCTAATCTCTCAACCCTTTTTTTTTCATCTTCACTAATCTCTCGTCTCTTCTATTTTTTTTCATTATAATAATTTAATATTATTTTATGCAATTATTTTAGGTTTATTATTCCACTTTTGTCTAATTTAATTTTTAAAATTAAATGAAAAGTTATTGTCAACATATAAAGAGTTTTGGTTTTATTTGTTAGTGTATGAATGTATAAATATAAAGTTATGTTGTCACATATATGTGTATGTATGACTCAATAAAATATTTGTAAAAAACCGAACCAACCGAACTGAAACAAACCGTATTGGTTTGGTTCAGTTTTTTTTAAAAGTCAACCGATCCAAATCGCATGATTTTTTCTCTTGCGATTCGGATGATTATTTTCGTCAAAACCTCCCAAACCGCACCGCGAACACCCCTAATTTTATCTAAGTTAAATTTAATCATTTTGAAATGACACCAAAAATTACAGAATATGAAATTCCTCCCATTCTTCATAAAATGTATTTATTAATATTATTTCTTCAAATTTTGCAAATTGATCCTCAAATTTTTTAAAATTACAAAATTGACCCCAAAAAATTGCAAATTGGTTCTTAATATTTTTTAAAATTTACAATTTAGTCCATCAAATTTTTAAAAATTGCAAATTGGTCCCTATTTTTCAATTTTTTAATTTGGTCCAAAAGTTTTAAATTTTATAAAAAGTGACCCCAAAAATCTAACAATGAATTATCTTAATACTTTATCCAAACAAACTAATTTAAAATGAATGGATTTCAATTGAGTCATTTGAATTGCTTTGAATTTTAAATTCCTTTAAAATTTCCAATTACCTCGTCCAAACACACTCTAAGTCTTAACACACCCCACTAGAAGAAGAATATGCTGCACTTATTCACAATGATACATGGATAGTTGTTCCTCCTCCTCCCAAATACAACATCCTAGGCCCAAAATGGTTATTCAGAATCATTTACAGCTCTGATTGAACAGTCTCTGAATACAAAGCTAAATTGGTAGCCAAAGGAAATCATCAACAAGAAGGATTGTAATTTTCAGAAAATTTCAGTCATGTCATTAAACCTACTACCATTTGTGTCATTCTAACCCCCGATATATCAAAAAACTAGCTTATTAGAGAAATCGACATTGATTCGCCGCATGCTACAACAATAATTGAAATTGTAAACATTATCATCCACCGATCCCAAAGTTGAATTACTGGGTTCAATTGTTTTAATGTTTAGCTAAAACAATCGATTCTTTATGTTTTGAATATGAGAATGGTTTTGAACTTCTTAATACTGGAATCAACCAACTTTACTCACGTAAGTTTTATAACGATTTAAAGTGCAATCACGTTATGTTATGATATCGTTTACTTGTTTTGATGTTTTTGCTAATTTGAATGTATTTGTTATAATTTTTTGCGTATTTGTAATTTGTTTATCATTTAATATTGACATGTTTATATTCTACTCACTTTTGAGTTGTATTATATTCGCTCCAGATAATTTAATGTTGTACCATTAAGACCCTTCAATATCAATAAATTAGAGTGTTTGATCAATGATAGTGTTTCTTTTTTAGCCTAGCAAATTCTTCTTTTATCGTTTCATCAGACTTGAATCACAAGTTAGAACTTTTAAATGAAGATATTGAGTTACTTGATTCAAATCAAGTGTTAAGTGTGATTCGAATCAGGAACCTAGTGAAAATTGAGATTTTCATCTGAATGAACTGATTCAAATCACCAAATGAATCTAATTCGAATCACAACCTCATGTGACTCGAATCAAGTGTTATTTCTCATTCGAATGAGATGTCTCCATGAAGTCAAATTTGTACTCTGCTTTACTCAAATCATAGTTTAACAAATCTAATTTTTCATCTTAGAATTAAATAGTTGTTTCATTGATCCAAAAACAACAATGTGAAACTATATGGGAGAAACCAATAGAGACAAAATGTCAATTTCTCTTCTCTTCTTTAGAGTGTCTATTCCTAGCACTATTATTTTTTATCTTCTTTTCTAGAACAACTTCTTAAGTATTAATACATGTCAAATTCACTTCTTTTGTTGCATTTTGTTCATATGCAATTTTTTGATGTTTTGAATGAATTAGAGAGAGTGAGTTGATTAATCTTGTAGTGTTATTCATGATTAATTTGTAGTGTTATTCATGATTAATCAAGCTCTAAATATTAATAGAGAAAAAATATCTTAAAACAAAACCAAAGAGAAGCCATAGGATTTTCAAATATGATAAAGCAGCAAATCCTTTATGAAACAAAAGAGAAGCCATAGGAGTATAAATTAAGTGATTATAACAATAAATTACTGTTTTAGAACAAACTTTTTCAAGAGAAAGCAACTACTATGCTTACCAGTCCACCATTAATTAAACTTATTAAAAATTGAATTGCTAAACTCAGGGTCAGTGTGGCTGCTGGGATTCGGGCCCAGGTCTCCACGGCCACAACGTGGAATTCTCACCACTAAACTACAGCCACAATTGTGATTCATTTCAACATATTCAATAAATACAAAAGAAATATGTTTAATGTTAGGTAACTTTGCCCAAATGATCTATAAACATTAAAACGTCTATTTTTAAGTCTACCTTTGTTATTGCATATTTATCCAAATAACTTAATGGTATGTTTTAATTTTCAGTCCACTTTGACCATCTTTTCACATTCTTCTCATCTTTCACTCTACTCCCCTTTCAATACTAATTTTAAAATAAGAGGAGTATGTTTTTTTTCTCCTCTTTTATTACGGGTAATTAAAGACTTTTTTTATGGGTAGAATTTTTAAAATGATTTTTAAGGAAATCAAAAGAATAATTGATTACAATTTTTTATTAAAATATTTTTTATGTGACAAATTTTTTAGATAATAATATTTCAAAAAAAATTTAAATAGAAAATAGTTTTGAATAGTTTCTCATAAAAGTTACTTTTGACTATATCATTTAAAAAGTTATATAATTTAATTATTTGAAATTTTTAATAATAAATATATAAAATGTTGAATGTTAAAGTTACCTTTTAAATTTATTATAAATCATTTTTCTTAATTTTTAGTAAATTTTATAAAAATCACTTTGAATATCTATGCAAGTTGGATGGTTTAATTTTTTTAAAGAGCGTAATCAAGCAGTAAAGCGCTTAGAGCATGTGATCCCTCATTCTTTCGAGGGCAAGCAATTTTGCCCTTCAGAAGTGTTAATCACTATTTTATTAGATCCAATAGCTACCTGCACGACGTGCCTCACCTTACACAAACGATTTTAAACACTCTCACTATATAGTGAGAAAAACACACAATTTTAATTATTCAATTCCATTTTTCACTTTCACACTACTCTTTATTCTCTCATTAATTTAGGCCTTGAAGAGCTAATCTTAAAGATCATCTCCTCTCCTCCATATCGAAAGTTTTCTCCACCAATCCAAGACCATCTCATCGTTTCGTCAATCAAATATGGTTACCAAGTAGAACAATGGCACCGTTTATGAGAAGCAACATCTTATTCTTATGAATTCCCGAAGAACAATCGTTCTCCCTTGTAAATCTAGATCTTCGATTATTTCCTCGTAAACATCTATTTCTTCCCGAACAATCTAATACGAAACTCCCGAAGCAATTGTGAGTGGGAAAGAGGAATCCTCAAGGATAAATTGCAAATAAAATATTTAGAGGGAGAGAGATAAATTGTAAAAAATTAGAGAAATTCTAAATTTTAGTGTGAAATGAAGGGAGGAGGTGCTTAATATAGGTGAGAAATTGACTCCAAAAAGAAACAATTTATGGACCAATTAACTCACATAATCGATTAGGTCCTAAGTCTAATCGATTAGGTACCACAAATAATCGATTATTTGTGTCCATTTTAAAAAGTTTGGATAGAGAGTCGTTATCAATCATTAAGACATTATCATAACCGATTATACAATTGACTTTGCTTCTTCTAATCAATTAGCCGTAAGATCTAATTGATTAGGTAGTTCAAAAAATTCTTTTAATGAAGCCGACAATCTCCTATTCAACTGCTTAGGGCTTAAAAACATTTTTAGGTGTTTTGACATATAAAGAAGGATTTCATATTTTTTTTAAGTATGTATGTATGTTGTTTGAGTATGTTAGGAGTTACTCTCCTACTTTCACAAGACTATGGTCACTCAGACTAACACGATTAGATAATCTTTCACACTTAATCTCTTTCACAATTATGAGTTTTTCAAGTTCCTTTGCCAGATATACCAGTCATATAAGAACTTTTTTGGAACCTTTAATCTTCTACTTGATGAGACTTGAGATGACTTCAAGTCAATAACCATCATCAAAGAGTTGAAAAGACTTTACTACGACTTCAACAACTAGTATTAGTGTTGTCGTCATCAAAACACTTGAAGGGTTATCAACAAGAACATCAACTTCATATCTACAAGCACATAAATCCACACACAAGAGTCATGGTCACAATACTAGCGAGTGATTTTATCTAAAAATCTCATTGAGGAGTTGATAAAAAATATGTGCCTCATAGAATACACATGGAAAAGAAAGGAATCTAGAGGCCTGAAAGTAATGTTTAAGTGTTCAAATTAAGATTGAGATGGAGACTAAGATAATGAAAAAATTACAATTATATCTCTATTTATAATGGGAAAACTCCAATCTCTTAGGCTTTGTTTGCGAGCTTGGAGAGAAAATGAGGCAAAGGCTTTGAAAAAGGTAAATATTAAGTAAAAGAATAAAAGAATTTAGGTGAGGATGGATTTGAAAAATTATTTTTATTTAAAAACGAAAAAAATTGCCTAATTTAATGAAACTAAAAAATTGTATCGAATAAGGAGTTTAAAATTTTTTGTATGATTTAAATAAATTTTTCAAATATAATTTTTGTTGTTATAGTATTTTAAAAGAAAATTTCTCACCCCACCCCATAGCATTTAGGCGCACCACCGAATTGACAAATTTATCCTCGTGCTTCCGTAGCATACAAGAACATAAGCATTTTGAACCATAAAATACTCATGCATTGATTCATTGATTAATCGACATTACAACGAAATTTCCAACAGAAAATTAAGAAAACTAAGAGATCTAAGAAATTACAACGATTAAAACAATGTCATCTAATCCATGCATCATTTGAAAGCAATCCATGTCGAATTTCACTTCAACCCACCAACGTTCCGTTTTTCCGGTCTCAAACGAGGTCCTTGTTCTAAGCCTTTGGATCCTTTTGATTTCTTCTCCGGTTTATACTCCCCCTCTAAAAAATACATGATAGTCCTCTTGAGTTGGTCGAAGGAATGGATATTCCAAAACTTCACCGGCATGGTGGGTTTGACGGGAGAGAAAATGACATGCCTATCCCTTATGCGATATTCTGGTTCAAGATCGGGACGCTTCATTGATGTTCAGTGACATCCATCTGGCCTAATGCGAGACATTTTTGTATCTGTGTTTAGGGTTTGTGTTTGTGTTTATGTATAATGCAAACCTAGAAACCTCAAATTTATAGAAGCCTTTGGAGACTATGGACCATACAAACTCTGTCACAGAAAGTTTCGTAGATATATCCACGGAAGGGGGATAAATTTCTCCTTTTCGTAGATGCATCTACGGTAAACACCCATGATTTTTCAAACTAGCACATTTCGTAGATGCATCTACGGAAGTTTCCCTGTTTCTTTTTTCGACAGAAGCAATGCAGTAGCTAGCAGTAGTGAGAAAAAGGAAAAATGCATAAACACATAAACACATAAAGTAAGACTTGACAAAAAAAGATTATATTGCAATGTTATAGAGTGTATATAGTATACCTTGAAACTACATAAATACATCAAAAGAACTATCGCTCGCTAGATCTATTAGAGGTTCTAATCTTGACTTTTCGGCATTTGATTCCTTCTCGGTGTTGTTCAACCTTTCAAATGCCCACCTAAAATTATCTTCTTTTTCACACTCCAAAAAAGAAACCAACGTCAAAAGTCTTCTCGGTAGATGTTACACCGAACATCTCAAATAATGGAAGTCGATATTTGTTGGTCTTGTAGGTAGAATCAAGAAGGAGCACTGTCGAGAAAGTGTTTGGAGAACGTGGTGTTTGGAGAAATGAAACAATGGAGGGAGTGATCATGCCGGTTCAAACTATATCAGACACTTCCGTAGATGCATCTATGGAAGAATGTAATGCTAAGCCTTTTCGTAGGTGCATCTACGAAAGAATCCCTAAACTAACTTTATGTATATTTTCTCCCAATATATACTAGTTTATTATGCTTTCATAGATGCATCTATGGAAGAAATAATTTTTTTTTTAAATATGAAATGCTTCCGGAGATCCATCTACGGAAGCTGAGGGCAAAAATATAAATTCATGTAGTGTGTAAGAGATCCATGTAGTTGGTTGAGAAATTTTCTTTTAAAAATAAAAAAATCTATTAATGATAATCATTATTTATCATTTTATATTAAATCTTTATTTAAAAAATGTTAAAAATGAAAGAGACAAAAACGTATTTCAGTAAAAAAAAAAAAAATTTGATGTAACGGATTCGTGAAATTGATTTGACGTGGATTTGGTGCTTTTGCCGGCGTTTTGATTCTACCGCCCAGCTTGCGATCGGAGTCTCTCTGTGTGCTATTATCAAACAAGACAAGGTTCTCTCTCTCATTCCCAATTCCGCTCCTTCGTTTCCCTTTCTTCCGCTTCAAATTTGTATATATTTCATGTGGTAAGAAAGGTGTGTTGGTTGATTAGCGATTCTTCATAATTTATGCATATGTAGACTTTATAGAAGGGATCAAAGTTAATGTCACACCACTGAATACGTTTTTGATTTGGTAATTTTCCCAGAAAGTCTGAATTTGGATTTTAAATTTCCATCTGGTAGATCATACCCTTCAAAAGTTCAAAATTGTTTGTAAGAATCTTGGTTTTGGAAGATATGATAGATCTGATAGATATATAGTAAATAGTAATTACTTAACATTTAGATGGGTTCAAATCAAGTTATGGGAAGGTTGAAATTAAGTTCTGTGAAGATTAAGAAGGTCTGTCATATGTCAATTTAGAGGTTTTGATAGACTCTTTAGGGGGCACAGTGTTTGGTGTCCGGAGGAGCATCAGGAGCAACTTTTGATTAATATCATTTTAGTTGTTGGAAAGGTCTTTGCCATCATTCAACCCGGATATTGTGAAGTGGAAAACTCACATTGGGAGGGAGATTGTTGGAGTTTAAGTGAGAGTGGTCAGTTTCACACCAACTATGACTGAGTTGAACGAAGGATATATAATAAAAGAGGGAATTCATATTTTCAGTTGGCTTAAGATTTTGAATAGAGATGTGTTGTTCTGGTCTTGTTGTTGCTTCTGGCACTCCCCGGATTCCTCAACAATGTCTGCTCCAAAGTGGTTTCCTTGTAGACATTGCAGGGAGACTGTTGAGCTTTGCTTTTTTTAATTAACTTGTTGTGGTTATTTTAGGCTTGATTGCTTTTATTTTAACTTTTATGTTTCTTGTGTGAGTTAAATTGTTTTAACAGTTGGTTGCTGTTTTATAATTTATGGGTGATACTTTGTTTGTGCAGGTTCACTGAGTCAACTTTCAGTTTCTGATTATTGACGATGGTGCTGGTATTGGCCCTGGGGGATATGCACATACCCCACAGGGCGCCTGATATTCCTGCAAAGTTTAAGTCCATGCTTGTCCCTGGCAAGATCCAACACATCATATGTACTGGAAACTTGTGTATTAAAGTATGTCCATCTTATCATAATCATAACTCAATTATTTTTGATGATTGATTCCTGCCCCCGTCTTCCTTTCTTGTTGATACTGACAAACATTGTATATGATTTTCTAACCATTTTTTATGCATGTAAAATTGGTTGATCACTTCCCTTGAGATCAGTGATAGTACCGTGTTATTGGTGACAAGAAAGGAAAGTAATGATTGTAGGTTGTTTTGCTGTTCTTCTTTTGTAAGCACGGGTACTATCGTATGAAGCACAAACACTTCTGTGATTAGGCATATCCCAATGTCCGACATCCGTTCGGTACTCGTATGACAATTCAAACAAGAGTCCCAATTGTATTTTATTTTGCTTCGTCACACCTTAGATAATCCTTGAACAGATGTATGAGTTAAAGATGTGTTGAGGCAATGTTGATTTTGATTACATCATTTCTAACTTGTTGGTAGTAGATGAATGAATGTGAAATAGTATCACATCTTGTTTTACTCCCTTGTATTACATCAATTATCTGTTTGCATCTAAAAAAATAATCCAGTACATTTGTTATGGTTTTATTTTTTACATTTGATATTTATTTCTATTCCCATTAACTATGATTTGAAAGTAGAATTTCTTATGATTAAATTTCTAACGTAAGTTTTATGTCATTTATATTCAGGAAGTCCATGACTACCTAAAGACTCTTTGTCCCGACTTGCATATAGCTCGTGGTGAGTATGATGAAGATTCAAGATATCCAGAGACCAAGACACTAACCATTGGCCAATTTAAGTTGGGGCTATGCCATGGTCATCAGGTTTGATTTATTTCTTACTCTGGTATTATATGTGCAAAGTTTTCCATTCAACCATCTTCCAGGTTTCATCATTGATTGGATTTTTTAAGAAACTATTTTTGTTTGTGTTTCACAAAAATAATAAAAAAATGTGTTATGATATGTATTGCTAGAAGATGATTATGTCTTAATGATTCTGAAGGTTATTCCATGGGGAGACTTGGACTCACTGGCGATGTTACAGAGACAGCTTGATGTAGACATCCTTGTTACAGGTCACACCCATCAGTTTACCGCTTACAAACACGAGGGTGGCGTGGTTATAAATCCTGGTTCTGCATCAGGTGCCTACAGCAGCATCACCTATGACGTGAACCCGAGTTTTGTGCTAATGGACATTGACGCTCTGCGTGTCGTGGTCTATGTATATGAACTTATTGATGGAGAGGTTAAGGTTGACAAGATTGATTTTAAGAAAACATCCACAAGCGTTCCTGCTCTTTAAACACTTGTATTTCGAAGTTTACAATGGTATTTAGCTTTGAAGTTTGAAACACATGTATTTGGCATTACTGTAGGATTTGATCATTGTGACCTGTGAGGAACTTATGTGACTGATTAGCAATGGTTTTATGTACCCCTTTTACCAGTGATTGGTCCAGAGATTATATGCCGCAAAATATTTGCTTAAGTAGAAATATGTAACAATGTAATTTGTATTTCATTAAAAAAAAAAAGTTATTTCAGTCTGCACTTAAATGTTAGCTTTAGTTTACAAGAACACTTGCTGAGACAATTTATACAGGATTTTTTTTAGTTATACTACCTTCGATTTAAGATTACAAAAGGTCTTTCAATAAAAGTTAGGACTCTCTATCCTACTATTTGAAAAAAAATTAACAAAATAATTGACATTTTTTAGGTTTAAGGTTATATTAATTAAGTTTATATATATATATTTTATAATTTATAGAAAAAGTGATAATAACTACTAGAAATTCACCCACAAAAATTGCGAGGTCTGGGACAATATCGAATTTTGCCAATTGAAATGCACAATTAACATTCCATCCTCGACTTGAAAAAAGGACTAATTTGACGTAATATTCATCCTAGTCCTACTATTTGGATACAACCCGTAATAGCTTGCCTTCGAGTAATTGTGATCTTTGAGGAACTTTGACTCGATTCCTTTCAAACCTCTTTTTTTCCCCAAATAAAAACTCAAGCTTTTAAAGTAAAACATTTTTCTCAAATAAAGTGAATGAAAAACGATCTATCTGATGTATATCTTGTGGTCCCCGAGTACTATTGGATACAAGTTGTATTGCTTGTCTTTCGAGTACTTGTCATCTTTGAGAAATTTGGGTTCGATTTCTATCAAAAAAATTTAACAAACAAATCGGATGTAAAAGAATCTATTGGATGTATATCCCTGTAATCTCTGAGTGTTTAGATACAAGTTGTATAACTTGTTTTTCGAACGTTTGTCATCCTCTCAAAACGTAATAATGCAATCAGATTCAATTCGTTCCTTCAGGGGTGAAAAAGGATCTATTGGATGTATATATCTGTGAGTCCCGAGTACTTGGATACAAGTTGTATAGCTTGTCTTTCAAGTACTTGTCATCTTGGAAGGATCTTGACTCGATTCATATCAAACGCCATTTCACAATATAACCGGATGAAAAATGATCAATTGGGTATATATCTCTGTGATTCCCGAGTGTTTGGATACAAGTTGTATAACTTGCCTTTCAAATACTTGTCATCCACCTAAAAATATTTGTCATCCACCCAAAAACAATCTCAACCAATCAAACCTATATTTTTCACCCAATCTCGACGCCAAAAACTCTTTTCATAAACGAACAATATTTTATCCATTCTAACGGGATACAAACAAATTCATCAGCCTCCCACGCGTGAGCAATAAGTAACGTTTAACCGCTAGAATGCAACTTAAACATCGCTCATTAAAATCAACCAACAAACACTCATTTGCTACTAAGAACTACGTAGCTTTGAATTGCTCATCGCACCTGAGGATATGTAGGAACAAGATTGACATTCTTGTTAAGCCACCCTAATAAAAAAAAAATTAATTTTCACCCTAATAAAAAACTTATTTTTCACCTTAATAAAAAACATAAATTTTCCCCTTTTAATTTATTTTATAAATATCCCGCAATAATTAGAAGAAACCAAATGACGTAACCTAACACTCTTATTCGCAAAATTAATTAAATGATTCTCATTGATTACAACGGATGTGTACGGTGTTAATACCTTTCCCCTGCATAATCAATTTCCGAACCTAAATTTGATTGCGGTGTTTTCTCTTAAAAAATAAACTATTGTATTTCGAGCGATTATACGCTTGAATATTTTTCACGCCGCGCCAAACATCAACGCACTAATTACATTAAAATAGATATACACAATGCACTAAATATATTGAAATGAATATACACTTTGTGCTTGAGAAAGTTGCACACAGTGCCGGCGAATTTTACAAGTTCCCTCATGCTATCAAATCGCTAGTATCTTCGCAAACAAACTTCTACTACAAGTCTTTATTGATGATTTCAATTAGAGGAATATACTAGAATAAACATAAACATTCATTTATTTAATAGGGGTTTTATTATTAGTATTATTAGCGATTACTAATAAAGATTGCTCAATATAGGATTATTAGAAGATCACTTTGTTGTACATAACAAAGGACAAAAAGCATAAAACAACACCACAAACATTTGTTACATCTTTAAATTATTTACCACATAAAAGATTAAAAATAATATTGTAATTGATTAGTTCGTAATTCCAATGTAAATACATTTTTCTGACTCAGAAGAACAGCAATAAACTATAAACTATAGGGTAAATCCCTATGTGTACTATATAGTGTGTCAATTACTTTAGAATATTGAATCTCTTCAATTTATTGAAACAAATGACATTCATTTAGCCTATAAACTTAACAATGACCATTTAAAAAGCAATAACAATCAAGAAAAATTTCTTGCAACAGTGTTGTTGTACTGAAACTGACTAAGTAGAGCAGACCATTTATAATCAACCTCAAATATTTGCTGTCGTGCTTTTATTTGAACTTCCACATGTTGATACTTGTCTTTCTTTACATTCTCCAACTCCATTTTATAGCCTACAGTTTCTTGAATGCATTTCTCCTTTTCCTCTTGAAGATATTCTATTTCTTTCTCCAATTGAATGATCTTTTCCTTTAAAGCAGCTTCCCTCTGTTGAGCTTCATCCAAAAAACTTTTTGCATTGGAAATTTTGGAAGAGAGAGTAACGGCCGCCTCGTCGTGATGAGCTTCAATCGCAGCAAATTTGTCTATGGTAATAAAGGCTTGCTTGAAGGAGCATATGATGGTTGGGAATTCTGTGTGCATAGTCTCTATTATAGCTCGGAGTTCGTCTGATAGAGCTATATCTTTTAAGGAAAGGTGGGACAAGAAGTTGAGAGCCGTTAGAAGGCGAAGGCTGTTAGTCTCTGAGCTAGCTATGTCCTTCAGAGGTATGCTTAAAGAGTCTTCCAGGTCAGAAAGAGCCTTTGCAACTAAGTTATCAGTTGTTATAACTTCATAAACAAAAGGTGTGGTTATTTGGCCTTCATCATCTTCTTCCACATGTTTGAGATCATTGGCCACCATGTCTCCTCCTATGCTTATAGGATGGCCATTGTTTTCTTCATTAATGTAAGTCTCAGTTTGGCTGAAGCTGATTTCATACTGGGAAGAATAAAAATAGAAAAGGCATTATCAGTTAGCCACATCAGTTTTCTGGATAGAAAAGTAAGTTAAAATATGAATGTGATGACCAATGCGATAGTAACAAGTTCATGAAAGTTATAGTACTTCAGTTTCTTGATTCTATTTCTGTTCCGAATAATAAATCAGAAACAAGGAAGCACTATTTTGTTGGAGAGGTCACTTGTATACACGAAAGAAACTTACTCGAGGATGTGGACTACATTGAGAGGTAGGTAGTGGGCTTGAATGTGAGCTATCAGATTCAGAATGAATTGACGAAGGTACTATCTCTGTATTCTTTAATGCTGTTCCGTCTTCAGTAACCCTCTGCACAAGAGTAAACGATTTATAAGTTGTAACTTTGCAGTATACTTACCTTTCCATATTCAAAATATACTGCATATCAGTGGGATGCCATTTTAAAAAGAATGTGTAATGGTTGGTCCTGAGGATAAGTTTCTCCTTTTTGAAGAGAGTTTCTGTTACAGTTTTCTCAAATATAGAACCCCCTTTGGTCTAATATGTTAGGCTTCGTAAAAGAGGAAAAATTAAAATAATACCGTACCTCGGTCGAGTTTGGTGAAGAAATGGGCGACAGTTTCTGCTCATGTGATTGTAATTCTTGTATCTCCTGGTTTTTGTTCTTTGATGTCAGGAACTCATGACCATTTGTTATTGTACAACCTATGTCGTGCAAGTGCGGACGGAGATAGAAACCAATTTCGCTGTCTAAAATAACAGATTTTACCGAGTTATAAACTTTGAGAAGACAAAAGCAAAAAATAGCCCAACAAAATAGAATTACAATGACGTATGAAATGGTCAGAATTTAACATACTCATCGATCTCATTTTATGAGTAGTTTTAAGTAATATACATCTTAAAAAGTCATGAAATATGCTATGTAATATAGAGGGAGTAGTACATAGCGGCGTACCACAATCATAGATTTGTAGCATGTCCTCCATAGTAGTCGTTGAAGTTAGTGAGAATTTCGGGCAATTGTGCACCAAAAGACTGGTCAGAGTCTGAAACTCAACAATCCCTTGACATATATTATTGAGGTTTGGCAGTTGTATTAACATTACCTGTTTCAGTTTTGGAAGCAACACTTCCACTCTCCCTTCTCTCACACCAGGATTAACTTTGAAAACATGAACTAGACTAGAATCTTGATTGAGGGTTAGATATTCCAGTTGTGGAAACTCGTGGGATGTAGGGATATAAAACAAATGCTTCAACTTATTGCAGTGTGTGACAAGAAGAAACTTTAGCTGTGGGAAGCACACTAAAGGATTTGGGACATTTTCATTTTCTTCTTCGTCTTCAATGATTTGCTCCAATTCCTCACACTGTTCTACCAATAGGATCTTCAACAGAGGTAGGACTCTCAAAACAGCAATGGAGAATATAGATTTTAGTTTTGGACAATTGCAAATGTGTATTTTGTGAAGATGTTGAAGGCTCACAAAATGTTTGGCACCCATCCATATGTACATTAGCTCTGGCAAATTGACCAATTTAAGGTCTTCTAACCAGGACATTACTTGTTGTCCATTCTCATTAGGGAATCCCTTCATTTGAAAAATGCCTTCAATTTCGGATCCGTTCTCTACAGTAACAGATATCAACTTCCTCTCAATACTCATGCTTGTTTCTCCTTCATCCTGTAAAAGCATACTTACCATTAGGTCTAATAGGAATGTTAACAATTTTTGGTAGACATGTTGGAACAGTATAAAACAGAATATATCGATTCTATTTTGTGTTTGATGCATACAGAGAAACAAATGTATGTAATAAGAAAGACAATGAGGGAGAAAGAGAGTTGTACTGTTTTAGAACTAAGATCTGAATCAGCTATCCAATTATTCATTGATAGACCAACATCATTCATTACAAGAATTTGCAAAGATGAGCATGTTGCATGGTAGTTTTCTGGACAAATGGCGTTCATATTTGGTATATTGTAGAGTGCAACTTTTTCTAAAACAGGAAGCTCAATTTGGAACCTGCTTGGATATTGATGGGAGGAATGACCAAATACATATCTCAACTCAGGAGTGTCTGTGATTTCTATAGCTTCCAATTTCACCAGTCCTCTTGCAAATGTAACAGGCAATATACATTTCAGCAAATGACATCTCATAATACTAATCTTTTTCAAACTTTGGAACATTGACTTATAACTCTGAAAGTCGTGATGATCATCCTCAACTATTTCGCCCCTTCTATTTTTCTGAGCCCTTCCATATGTTACCAGTTGCTTTAAACCATGGCAATCTTGTATCGTCAATTCTTCCAATGAAGACAAGGTTTTAGCAGTGGATGCTGTGAACAACGAACCCAGCATGGGACACGATATTAGTGTAAACCTTATAAGGCCGGGGAGACCAAATAATCCTGAAAAGTAGTTGCATAGGAGCAACATCACGTCCTTGTATATTAGAGATGATCTATGATTAATAGTGCATCTACTATATATGTTCATTAAGCAAAATTTTGAAACTATTGGAATAAGGAGAATTACTTCAATTATTTAAGCATATATGTCATTTCTTTCTTATCCATTTTTTTTTAAACTATTGATACTTCATTGAGCATCAACTTAACATAAGAGTTACAGAGAGTAAGTGGATGTCTGTGTACCTAAGGGAGTTGCGGTGCCAATATCATCAACGATTCGATCTAGCTGATTGCAGTTTTCTATCTTTAGCGCTTTCAATTGAGGGAGCCCTCCTGCCATACAGGATGAGAAGATACATTTTAATCTTCTACATCCACATATCTCCATTTGTTGAAGATTTTGGAATTGGAGGTTTGTTGATTCTACATCACTCCTACAGAGATACCTGAGCTGAGGTAGATTATCCAAATACAACATTTCCAAGCATGACGTCGGTGGATCTTTTTCTCCATCAGTGGATAATCCTACTAGCTGAAAGATACCTTCTAATTCACAGTTATTGACTCGAACTTCTTTTATATTTTGCACAGTTTGATTTGAAGCTTCATTGATTATCGGATCGTTGTGTAAAGCCATGCAAGTATTGATAGACACCATGAAAAACTCTCCACAGTTTTGCAAATTGAATTGAAGCAAGTTTGGCCACATTAGATAACAATCTTCCGGACAAATGCTATTGATATTCGGCAACATAACAAGAGTAAGCTCTTCCAATGCCAAAAGCTCGATTATCTTGAGTTCATTTTGATTCTGACCATCTTTGTGTGTGCTCAGGCCAAATACATATTTCAACATAATATTACATACAATTTCCAAACACTCCAAATGTACAAGGCCTTGAGCTAAAGTGATTGGGATTATGTATTCCAGCACATCACACTCTCTAACATGAAGCTTTTTCAATTTTGGAAACAACAGTAGTCTGTGATCGTATGCACTAACTATCTCCTCTCTATCATCATCGATTAGTATGTGCTTAAGTGCAGGGCAAGATAATACTTGTAACTTCTCCAGTTGTGCCAGATTTTGAGCAACTGCAAGTGTGAAGAGACATGTTAGCTTTGGACAATGACTTATATATAGGTCTTCTAAATTCCCAAAATGACCACCAAGAGGCATTCGACCATTGTATAAAGCTTTAAAATGCTCCATATGCTCAATTCTTAGCCAATGCAACTTGCAGAAGAGAGTTCCTACCTCCATCAGACAAATGTCAACCAAACACTCTATCCCATTAGAATCGCGTATCAAAAGCTCAGTTATATGGTTCATATTTTGAAATATGTCGGGGATAATATTTTTATCACCTCCCTCGATACCTGCTATACACAAGACCTCTGCCTTTTCGGCCAAATCCTTGATTGTGCCATTAGATGTATTCAAATAACTGAGAAACAAAGTTCTGTGACGATTGAGAAACTCTTCTTGGAAACCGGAAAACATGCTTCCTAATTGTATTTGATACCTCTGTAACGCTTGGCGGACACTAAACTTTTCTAAGAATTCAACTTCCCATTTTGATCTATGGTCAGCAAAGTACAGTTCTTCAAGCTGCGTGTGTCTCCCAATCACTTCAAACGGATTCATTTTCATATCACATTCTGACAAATCCAACAATCTCAAGTTTGTCAATTGTGTAACCACATCAGGTAATTCAAGGAATGAACAATCACACAATGTAAGACTTTCAAGTTTCTTCATATCTCCCACAAATGAGATGTCAACTAAATCCCATTTACTCAAAAGCATGCAACGGAGATTTGTCAATGATTTTAATGACATAGTCGACAATGGCCTTCTCTCCCGACCCTTGTTGTAAAGAAACAAAACTCTGAGCATTCTCATTCCTTTGAAAAATTCATCTGATACTTGTGTATCTGTGTGAATGTGTAGAAAGTCGAGATTGGAACAATCCAAATTAATTGGAAATTTATCACACCACAGATATCTTAATGGAGTGTGTTCCAAAGTCATAATATCCTTTTCCGAGGCACACTTAATCTTATTCTCTGCAATCCAATGGGCTACATTGCGAACTAAGTCATGCATTTTAACACATTTTCCTTCATCAACATTTAGCAACAAACAAGAACTTATAAGCTTATTTTTAGCCGCACTCACTTCATCCCTAGCCCCTTCATATGAGCGAACTTCTCCAACTATGCCTAGCCCTATTGCAGACCTAGTTAAAAACTCCACAGGAATCTCACAATCTTCAGGAAACACAGAACACAACAAGAAAAGTGACTTGGCCTCTTCATTGTCCAAATTATCATAGCTTAACTGCAAGCACTTGTATGGGTTTTGCAAACCTTTTTCAATATTAACAGGCTTCGAACTTCTCAATCTATCCAATGTGACCTTCCATTCCACCTCAGCCTTGCCTTTCAAGCTGCTAGCCACGGCTACTGTGGCAACAGGCAAGCCTTTACATTCATTTGAGATTTCTTTAGCCAAATTCTTTATAGTATTCCAAGTTCCTTCGGTTATGAGTGATTGCTTTTGGAAAAGATCCCACGTTTCATCGTTGGTTAGTGTTGATAGGGGAATTTTTTTCTGGCAATCCGTCAAAGTACAAACTGCTTCAGATCTACTGGTAATGAGAACCTTGCAACCTTTATGATGTTCACCGGAAGGAATCCCAATGGCATCAAAATCTAACATTTGCCACACATCATCTAGAATCACAAGCACCTTATCTTCCTGTGTTAACCTCATGCATAAGCGTTGTGATCTGTCCATTTCGTCTTTTTCTTGGAATTCAAATTCAAGAGAGCCTGCAATTTTTTCTTGGATCCTTTCCACTTCCACAGTACTAGACACAGGCACAAAAAGCACTTGATCAAAAAGATGACCACATCTCTTGCCTACTTCCATTGCAAGCATTGTTTTGCCACAACCCCCCATCCCATATAATCCAATCATAGTAACTTCATCATCTTCAAAAGCACACGTAAGTTCCTCATAAGCAGGTTTTCTACTATCAAACTCCCAGCATTTTTCCGAAGAAAAAAAGCCTGCTGAAAGTGAAACAGGCCATTCAATCTGTATATATTGTCTCCCTTCTTCAATGCACAATTTAAGCTCCTTTTTTTTCTTTGATAACTTCCTGCCTACACGGTATCGCCAAATCCAATTTGGACAGTACCCAAGACAAGACTTCTTTTCCATTTTTGCCATTTGTAGTAATTGATCAACATTGCCTATGACAACGTTAGCATCCTTCAGCCACTTCTCAACAATCTCAGCTGTCTTTCTAGTTTGCTTCTTGGCTCGTGTAACACGTTCTTGGACACTATCTCTTGTTACAGCCAAGTTACCTTCTTCTTTTGAAACATCTTGAACAAAATTGTTGAAGCAGCAGGGATAACTTAATTCACCTAATAAACCGCACGCCAAATCTCTTGAAAGGGATGACGCAAATCCAAAGAGGTAGTCCATTAGTTTAGTGTGGCTAATTCCTTGTTCCTTGGCCTGAACAAAAGAGAGACAAACATGTCATAATTATTAATTAGAAATGCTACTGCAGAAAAGAGAGACAAACATAATAGAAAGAAAAATATAATTTATGGTGTTTATGCTTTTTCATCCTTGGGTAAAAAAGTGTTTCTTAATCAAATTAATGAAAAATCATTTTAGCAGGGATACATTCAAACTTAATATTTCTTTGACTATCGTTTATGCTTTTCTCAAAAGCCTCTAGAGAAAAATCTCCAAATTATTTATCTCAAAATAACTTTTATTTTAATCTATAACAAAGGGCCCATATGAATCAAATAATTGTAAACAAACTAGAAGTATATTACAACTTTAATTGAAGATATATAAAAAAGGAAAGAATCATTCAAAATAGAAAATTTTGCAAAAGCAAACCAAACAAAAAGCTAATTTGCAACTCAGAACATGGTAACTTAGAAACATCAATGATAACAAAAAAAAAGGTGTTATAATAACCTTGTTTTGTGAACTTCAGATCAAGCTTGGTACTTTTTTGAAGGGTGCTTCAATTTCTTCAACTCTCAAACTGGATTATTACAATTAAGACATAAATAAAATAAACAAAGACTTTGACAAGTATCCCACATACTAACATGTTGACCGGTGAGCATTGACCCTTTGTTTAAATTAACAAGTCTTCTATAGTGTGAGTTGAATTAATTAATTTTGTAAAGTTAATTCTGCTTATATTTAGTAACCCGCTCGGCCACCGCTGTTGCACGTTTAAGACCCTTTTTACCGTGATTTTGAGAAGCTAGAATGTGTAGCTTCTGGCACAAAGTGAAATTCCCCGTGATTTTCAAGTTTCCCAAATACACACTCAGACTAGACATGATTTGGAGGTAAATAATTCATATTTGATTAAATTTATGTAAAACTGAACTAATCAAATAATTTGAGCTTAAAAATCTATTTGAGAATCAATAAATCTTAGTTCATCATACAATTACAAATGCCAATATGGTTAAATTAGAATCCATTCTAAAAACAAAATCAACTTGACACAGAACAAAACATGTCATGATTATTTTTATACCTGTACCTTAACAAACAATTTTAACTCCTTTGAAAGTAGAACCTACCATAAACAGTTAAACACAGAGTGCAGTTTTTGCAAACTTACCAATATTTTTAACCATTGGATCAACATTATTCTCACGATCATATTATGACCACTTCCATCCCTAGTCATCCACCGCCGTCATCTCTTTTAGATGCGGCAGCCATTATCGCCGGCGGAGACTTTGGAATCTTGAGGATCAGGAGGATGATTTTTCATAATAATGTTGCTGTAATGGTTCTCTTCTTCCCACCATGTGACGACGGAATCTCTTCTCGTTAGGAATGGTTTTCTCTCCATCTTCCTCTCGGAAAAACTTTACTTGGCATAAGCTATCTGTTTTAATCTCTGTTGCATACGAGGTGTTCGAGAAAATACCAGAGTGAAAGACGAAGCAGAGTTAGAGGAAGAGGAAAAAATTGTAACAAGTGATGTTTAAAGATGAATCATTTCTATAAGGTTGACACTTGACACTGTAAATTTGAGTGCAATAAACGAAAGATGAATATCTTAACTATGAGAATGTTTTGAAATCAACGAGTAATAAACGGCTTTTTCCATTACTTCTGCTTTTAGATTCCCATTGTTGTTCCATATGTCATATAGTATCTACATTTATAAAGTTAACTTTAAATTCTCAAAATAATTTTGTTGTTCGGTCTTTTTTTTTTTAATCGGTGAAATATTGCGAATTCGAACTTGCATTCTTATATTTGATAAAATGTCGCAAATTCGAACTTGCATTCTTATATTTGACATCTCTGCACAATTATAAATAAATATTTATGTTTATTTTAATACACCGTGTGCAATTTATAGCGTGAGGGAACTTGTAAAATTCGCTTACAATGTGTGCAATTTTCTTAAGCACAAAAAGTGTATATCTATTTTAATATATTTAGTGAGTTGATGTTGAACATAATTGTCAACCAAGATACAAAGTGTTTGAGTTGATGTTGAACATAATTGTCAAACAAGATACAAAGTGTTTATGTTATCATAATAGATCAATTTTGCCTTTGAAATAGGACAATATAGTCTTATAAACAAACTTCTACTCTTGTATGAATGAGACACTCCATTAGCTACTTCAAAGTGTTCAACTTATGCGCCAAACATAGATTATGTATGTTGCCTTTTCGTGGCCTAACTAGAAGTAGACTTTCACGTGTCTGAACATCTAACATATTCTACGTCAATATCAGAGATGATATTTGTGTGTCGGCAAATCTTAACTGAACTCACAAATATTAATGTTCTTAGATTAGATTCTATCACCCAAGTTCAAACCTATAACCCTAATTGTGTGTATGAGATTTTCACTTTGCCTAATGATAGAAAAAACAAGTGGAAAATAAACTCGTCTCACCTAAAATACAGTCTCACCTAAAATACAAAATCCGTTAAAATATCACAAACTTATTATGTATGTCTTTAAAATACATTGATGAAAATGAAAAATGAAAGGGTGTTTATTTAATGAGGAATTAAGAAGATTAAGGTTTATTTAAAAATTAGAGGTTGGTGTTTATGCCTTTTTAACTAGCTTATGGAAGATGAGTATAATATAATATCTTGTTTATAGGGATAAAATAAGGAAATTTCTTTACCCACCTCCTAACCTTCTTAGTCACCTCTGGTGAATTTACCAAAATACTCCTTGTTTCGGAAGTTCATTTCCGAAAACGTACTTTTATTGAAAAAAAGTTTTCGGAAATGTATCTCCGAAAACATGTTTTTTTAATGAAAAACATTGATTTCGGAGATGCATCTCCGAAATAAAGTTGTTTTTCAGAAAATTGGTGTATTCGGAAGTTCATCTCCGAATTCACCCCCCTTGGAGGAATTCGGAAATGTACTTCCGAAATAAGGTCTGGACAGAAGAAAAATAACAAACAAGAACGATTCGCTTTATTTAATTGGATGAAGATTACATCGATCACATTACATAAGATTAAAGTTACATATTGTTAAACACGGGTAGGTGAGGATGAGTCAACATTTTAATAACGTCGTCCCCCGATTTTTGAAGTTTCGCGTCCAACTCGATCGGACCCTGAAGAAAATCGGTCGAAAGTTGTCCACAAAACCGCTAAATCTTCGTCGTTCTTGATCTCAAAAGGTGTGAACTCAATGTCTCCCTCGTCGTTAAGCGATGGCGAGCGGTACTCGAGCTTGACAACCTTTCGATTTTCGGGATATTGCAATAGCGTGTTGAGCAACGTTATCAACTCCGCAAATGGCGTGTCGCGCGAGAAGCGAAATTGGAACGGCATCGGGTAGCCGGTGGTGAAGTAGACGAATGCTAGGTGGGGGTAGGTTTGTGTCATTTGTGTTTTCTGGTGTGAAGAGGATGAAGAAGAGTGTGTTGTATTTATAGACTTATTGGAGCAATGATGGCCCAACAAACCTTATCCTACTCAGTGGTCTTTTCGGAAATGAACTTCCGAAAATTGGAGGCAGACAAGTATATTTCGGAAGTTCATTTCCGAATTATGCAGAAACAGAGGTAAATTTTGCATTTTGTTGATTGCTTAGTGTTTTGTGTAAAAAATACAAAAGGAATTCAAAATAGACATAAATTAGACAATGATGACATAAAACATACTTATATTATATATGTATTGAATCGGTCCGATTTTACATGATAAACAACAATACATACAAAAATGGTCATTACAAACAAAAAATGATCCGGAACAAACTAAATTCACCGAACCAATCGGTGGATCCTAAATCCAAAATAGGTATGTTCTTCGACTGCTCTCTATTTTGCTCGCGCTCTTGGCTCATCATTTCTTCAAACTCCGCCATTCTTGAAACAAAAGGATCCGGCCAAGTCTCCGCCTCATTTGAATGATGTGCCGTCCATTAACAAGAAGTAGCCGGTATAGGACACCCCGGTTTCAAAAACACTTGGATGAAGTGCCGCAATCTTAGATACCCGATGCATATGATGCGGTTCGACGCGTCCAATGGCGGTCAACTATGAAGTGGAAAGAAAGTCTCACTTAGTCCAAACCTCGTCAAATCGACACACACCCGATCATATGCACTTGCTATTAGATGACCCATATCGGGGAATGACATCCACTTCGAAACCGGAGCGATACCGATAAGTGATGGAACAAGTGAATCATGTAGTTTCGCAAACTTTTCTATATTTTCATATAGTCGGCCGTAGATGTCCCGATACGAAGTCAACTCCGCAAGAAGTTCCCGTTGAACTAAAGTGTGATTATTTTCCCCTTTACCGAGAAAACTCGCAACGACCCGATATCCACAATTGTCGTCGCCTCCAACATCAACTATGTTATCGATATATTTGGGCCTAATAGTTTCAAAAGTTGTTGCATTTCCGACCGAGGGCCCATTTTCAAAACTTTGAGATTGTGTCGTTCATTGTAAACTTGCTTGATATTTGAAACGTTATCCAGTTTTTTCCGTTTCAAATCGGCAATTAAGTTGCAAGGCGCCACTTTATGTAACACCCCAAATTCTACCCAAAAATATCATGCGAGAAATCAGAGTATTTTAAAAACTATCAACAAGCATTTGGGATATCACATTTACTTCCTATAAACAACTCATAAACAGATACATAGCACTTTAATCTCAGAGAAGCACAAAACAACTTATAACAGCTCTTAGACAAACCAACTTCATTTTAATATGCAGCGGAATCATAACATTCGAATTTATAAACAAATCATCTTATTTAATCGGAAACAACTTCAAACATCATAGTACTTCTCATTATCCAATTTGGAACTCAACAACTAAAACATGAACAACATAGAAACAACAATATAGACAACCCCCGAGTGCTACGTATCAGAGCGACACACCAACCAGATACGATGAATCTACAAACTTCCACAGTTATACTTGAGTACCTGCCCATTTCCCATGGTAGGGGAAACATCAGCAGAAGGGGTGAGATATCAAACATTATAAAGGAAAGTATGATAATACATATAGCAAAGATAAAATCATACACAATTCACCACTTCTCAATATAAGCAATTTGCATCACAACAATAATGTTAACTATCAACTATAACAATGTATTCAAGTTTACAAGTATGTCATTCAAGCACATAATAACATATACTTCATAATCACAACGTAAATTAATACAACTATCAACAATGGCAAAACATGGTTCATATATTCCACATATATACATATATCATTAATACATATATATATATATATATATATATATATTTGCATTCGCATCATATACGTTTCATTTACATATATCACCAAAATCATGTATCAAACATCACCAAATTTAATTATCACATCTCATGCACACATAACAATCACCTAATCACATAATTACATATATTCAAACATCACATAACTCCAATGTAACTCAATGCAAGACATGTGACTCTATGCATGTGGTACCCAATATGGACCCAAAGTTCCACCGCTTCCGATTCATATAGAATCTAGCCACGCTTCAGATCCGGACAAGACCAAAGCCACCAAATGTAAACATATAGTTTACCGCTTTCCGATTCACTCTAGAATCCAAGCCACGCTTGTGTTTCAAAGCAATTCCACCTATGTTTCAAGGCACACTATGATATGAATGTATGTACAATCTCACAAATATATGCAATTAAGATCATCTCTACCATCTTAACTTTCCACATATCACAATAATTCAACTCTATGAATTATCCACCAATTGTACACAACATTCACAACACACACACATCATTCACATATGAGAGGCCAATTAATCAATTACGATTCACACAATCCAATTAACACTAGTAATCATACTATCTCATGTTAATTCTCATTTTTGTCAATTATACATGAACACACATTTTCAACATCAAGCAATTAGTCATTAGAATTAATGCTAACCAACTAACCATAAAGAATCAATATCAAAACAACATCATTGGCATGACAATATATATTTCTCAACATACATATTCAAGCCAAAACACAATTACAAACAATTTCTCAAAATACCGTAATTTACCGATAAACCGAATAATTGGTCCAAGTCCAAGTATATTCCAATCACATAGACTTATTGGAATCAATTCAACTAATAATTTAACTATCCAATTAATAATTAAACTATATTAATTTCAATTCAACTATTATATTTCTATTCCATTATTTTCCAATTCTATAACAAAACCCATTATTTCACTATCAATGGTTTACTCACAACAAACATAACAATCTAATACACATAGATTATCAATTGCACACAACTTATCACATTTATATCATCACATTCCAACAAATCATCAAATACCCAAAATTGCAACATAGAAGAACATGGATATTAAAGTATAGAATTAAACCCACTATAACATACTATCATACAACCCTTTAGCATGAAAGAACCCCACCCTTACCTTGGCAAATATGAACTCTTTCACCATAGCTCTAAGCTTTTCTCCAAAATAAATCCTTCAAACATAATTTGGAGACACACCTAAAAACCAGTTCGGAAATCAGCTTATCAGACGAACTTAAAATCCTTAAAATCAAAATCGCTCCGGTCAGAACTTACCTCTATGAGTCAGGAACGTTGTGTCAAAACCACGCGACGATCCAACGGTTGGATTGAGAGATACATCTGTTTTGCTAAGGTGACTCAATGCTGAAACTTGCTGCGAAAATGAGGTTTCTTCTAGCTTTTCTCTTCCACCATTGTTCTCTTCCCTTTTGCCTCTTTTCTCTTCTTCCTATTTTTTCCCCCAAATGAAAATAGTAACCTCTAAAACCCTAACCTTCTCTTACTATCTCACTTATGTCAATTGGGCTTGACCCACCAATCCATCCATTATGTTTCTATCACTTAGGCCCATTTAGTTATATCTCTCTAATAACTCAATTGAGTCAAATACAAACACTCACATAATTAAATACTTAAATAATTATTATATCACATAATAACTAAATAAATAAGTAATTACTAAAAACACCAAATAATATAATTACTAATATAATTAATAAAAATATTAATAAAAATCGGGATGTTACAACTTTCCCCCACTTAGAATATTTTCGTCCTCGAAAATACAATCGACACAACCATTTCATCACCAAAACTATACTTACTCTCTCCAGACTCCCACGAACACAAAGGCATTCCACACCTTCGACCATACAAAGCTTCAAAATACAAGCTCTCAAAAGATCCTTAAGCTACTGAATCGTCTTCTCCGTTTGACCATCAGCTTGCGGATGATAAACAGAACTCAAACACAACTTAATAATCAAAGTACTCTATAAAACTTTCCAAAATCTAGAAGCAAACTTCGGATCTCTATCAGAAACAACACTCGACGGAATACCATGCCAACTCACATTCTTTTCAAAATACAACTTTGCAAGTCTCTCCATCGGATAATTCCTGCTTATCGGAATAGAGTGAGCAAAATTCGTCAATCCATCTACAATGACCCAAATTGCCTCACAATTAATCGATGTCCTCGAAAAACCCAAAACAAAATTCATAGAAATGCTATCCCACTTCCACTTAAGAATGGACAACGATTGCATCAAACCAGACGGTTTCTGATGTTCAATCTTTGACTTCTGACAAGTCAAACACGAATGCACAAATTCCGCAATATCCTTCTTCATATCGCGCCACCAAAATAACTTTCTCAAGTCTTGATACATCTTAGTAGCACCAGGATAATTACTCAACCACTTTGATGCCCTTCATCCCAAAAATTCTCTTTTTCAAATCCGAAACATATGGAATACAAATTCAATCACGACATCTCATGACACCGTTCTCATTAATCCGAAAATTATCACCTTATCCTCGATCAATCAATGTCATCTTGTCAACCAATTTCAAATCTGATTTCTGACCTTCTCTAATCTCATCAAGAATACCACAAGTAAGCTTCAACATACCAAACTCAAATCTCAAAATTATTCCAACAATTCCAATTCTTGAATCATCAACATAGACATATGCAATTATTTCCTACTCAATTCATTTGCTACAAAGCTCGCTTTTCCCGGATGGTTATTCAAACCAAAATCATAGTCCTTCAAGAATTACAACCATATTCTTTTCCTCATTATCAACTCATTCTGATCAAACAACTACTTCAAACTCTTGTGTTCACTATATACCTCGAATCTCGATCCAAACAAGTAGTGCCTTCAAAGTTTCAAAACAAAAACAACGGCGGCCAACTCTAAATCTTGCGTCAGATAATTCCTCTCATGAATCTTAAGTTGCCTTGAAGCATAAGCTACAACTTGTCCTTTTTGCTTCAACACAAAGCCTTGCAAAACCTTCCTTCTTCTTAACCAACAAAAACAGATGCACCTCTAGACGACACACTCGAACGAATCAACCTCTCCTCAAACAAATCTTCAAGTTAACTCTTCAACTCTTTCAACATCATAAGCAGACATCCTATATGGAGCCCTCGATACAAGACTAGTTCCAGAAACTAAATCGATCGAAAACTCAACTTTTCTTTCTGACGGTAAATCACTTACATCTTCAGGAAACACTTATGCAAATGCGCCAACTATCGATAATCCCCCAATCGTTATTTCCTCATGAACATCCAAAGTTACAAAGGACCTAAACAACATCGCACCATCTTGCACAGACTTATTCACTTCCAATATTATCAAGATGGTAAGACAAGTCTATCTCATTCCAATACGATTCCGTCTACTATCAACAAGAGATTAAGGGTGATCAGTTCCTCAATTTGTCAATAGATAGCCGACAACCATAATGGTAGCGTAAACCATCGTTACTTAACTGCAATAGAATCCTTTACGTCACCAAAAATACCATACTTCATTAACTCCCAAAATCATCTGAACATGCTAACACACACCTTGTGATAACATTAGAACATAATTCCTTTACACCACTATCAACACTTTTTATTCTTGGAATCATACTCGTCCCTTCACATTTCTAACTCCGACTTGAACGTTCCAACAACTTCGACAACTTTTCCAATCTCTTGCCAAGGATCCCTTGACAAGGTCTACCGTGATCCGTCGCTTAATCATTATTCTTAAGTCAACATCCTACGCAACGGTTACTTAAATTGATAACTTCACAGTCCACTAATAATGCTGAATATGGCAACTTCCGAAATTCCATCTTATAACAATTATCCTTATTCCAAGATGATCCGACTTGTTAAACAAACAAAATCTTAAATCCATGTTACCTTCGAATTCGGAACCAACAAACTTCTACATTGATTGTTCTGTCTCCTTAAGCAATATATTACACCAATAACTTACAACTGAAACATATCCGAGAAGCACAGCTTCTCCCCTACTTCGCTTAAACTAACCCTGCAACAAAACGAACAAGTACCAACAGTGTTTCACACACATGTCGCGTACTAAGGAATAAAACACTGACAGCATTCAACTATCACACAACTCAACTGACTCGACAACTTGGCCGGACGGACCGACCTGCTCTGATACCACTAATGTAACACCCCAAATTCTACCCAAAAATATCATGCGAGAAATCAGAGTATTTTAAAAACTATCAACAAGCATTTGGGATATCACATTTACTTCCTATAAACAACTCATAAACAGATACATAGCACTTTAATCTCAGAGAAGCACAAAACAACTTATAACAGCTCTTAGACAAACCAACTTCATTTTAATATGCAGCGGAATCATAACATTCGAATTTATAAACAAATCATCTTATTTAATCGGAAACAACTTCAAACATCATAGTACTTCTCATTATCCAATTTGGAACTCAACAACTAAAACATGAACAACATAGAAACAACAATATAGACAACCCCCGAGTGCTACGTATCAGAGCGACACACCAACCAGATACGATGAATCTACAAACTTCCACAGTTATACTTGAGTACCTGCCCATTTCCCATGGTAGGGGAAACATCAGCAGAAGGGGTGAGATATCAAACATTATAAAGGAAAGTATGATAATACATATAGCAAAGATAAAATCATACACAATTCACCACTTCTCAATATAAGCAATTTGCATCACAACAATAATGTTAACTATCAACTATAACAATGTATTCAAGTTTACAAGTATGTCATTCAAGCACATAATAACATATACTTCATAATCACAACGTAAATTAATACAACTATCAACAATGGCAAAACATGGTTCATATATTCCACATATATACATATATCATTAATACATATATATATATATATATATATATATATATATATATTTGCATTCGCATCATATACGTTTCATTTACATATATCACCAAAATCATGTATCAAACATCACCAAATTTAATTATCACATCTCATGCACACATAACAATCACCTAATCACATAATTACATATATTCAAACATCACATAACTCCAATGTAACTCAATGCAAGACATGTGACTCTATGCATGTGGTACCCAATATGGACCCAAAGTTCCACCGCTTCCGATTCATATAGAATCTAGCCACGCTTCAGATCCGGACAAGACCAAAGCCACCAAATGTAAACATATAGTTTACCGCTTTCCGATTCACTCTAGAATCCAAGCCACGCTTGTGTTTCAAAGCAATTCCACCTATGTTTCAAGGCACACTATGATATGAATGTATGTACAATCTCACAAATATATGCAATTAAGATCATCTCTACCATCTTAACTTTCCACATATCACAATAATTCAACTCTATGAATTATCCACCAATTGTACACAACATTCACAACACACACACATCATTCACATATGAGAGGCCAATTAATCAATTACGATTCACACAATCCAATTAACACTAGTAATCATACTATCTCATGTTAATTCTCATTTTTGTCAATTATACATGAACACACATTTTCAACATCAAGCAATTAGTCATTAGAATTAATGCTAACCAACTAACCATAAAGAATCAATATCAAAACAACATCATTGGCATGACAATATATATTTCTCAACATACATATTCAAGCCAAAACACAATTACAAACAATTTCTCAAAATACCGTAATTTACCGATAAACCGAATAATTGGTCCAAGTCCAAGTATATTCCAATCACATAGACTTATTGGAATCAATTCAACTAATAATTTAACTATCCAATTAATAATTAAACTATATTAATTTCAATTCAACTATTATATTTCTATTCCATTATTTTCCAATTCTATAACAAAACCCATTATTTCACTATCAATGGTTTACTCACAACAAACATAGCAATCTAATACACATAGATTATCAATTGCACACAACTTATCACATTTATATCATCACATTCCAACAAATCATCAAATACCCAAAATTGCAACATAGAAGAACATGGATATCAAAGTATAGAATTAAACCCACTATAACATACTATCATACAACCCTTTAGCATGAAAGAACCCCACCCTTACCTTGGCAAATATGAACTCTTTCACCATAGCTCTAAGCTTTTCTCCAAAATAAATCCTTCAAACATAATTTGGAGACACACCTAAAAACCAGTTCGGAAATCAGCTTATCAGACGAACTTAAAATCCTTAAAATCAAAATCGCTCCGGTCAGAACTTACCTCTATGAGTCAGGAACGTTGTGTCAAAACCACGCGACGATCCAACGGTTGGATTGAGAGATACATCTGTTTTGCTAAGGTGACTCAATGCTGAAACTTGCTGCGAAAATGAGGTTTCTTCTAGCTTTTCTCTTCCACCATTGTTCTCTTCCCTTTTGCCTCTTTTCTCTTCTTCCTATTTTTTCCCCCAAATGAAAATAGTAACCTCTAAAACCCTAACCTTCTCTTACTATCTCACTTATGTCAATTGGGCTTGACCCACCAATCCATCCATTATGTTTCTATCACTTAGGCCCATTTAGTTATATCTCTCTAATAACTCAATTGAGTCAAATACAAACACTCACATAATTAAATACTTAAATAATTATTATATCACATAATAACTAAATAAATAAGTAATTACTAAAAACACCAAATAATATAATTACTAATATAATTAATAAAAATATTAATAAAAATCGGGATGTTACACTTTAACTATCGATAAATCCGAAATCACAATCTTCTCTTCACGGGACAAACGACATGCCATTGGATGCCCGTGTAACTTGGCATCCAAGGCATGATTATTGTAACAACCCGTTTTTTTTTTTAGTATTTATTTTATTATAATATTTTATACTCTTTGGTGTGTTAATTAATTATTTAATCGTAATGAGATTTAATTATTAATTTAATTAATTAAACTTGAGTGCATTTGTGTTTAATAGAATTAATTAAGTTATTAGATAGTTAGATTAATTGGGCCTATTTATTGGAGTGATAAGCAATTAGGGGGTGTTATTAATTTTAAAAGCCCAATATAATAAATAAAGATAGTAAGAGAGGAAATAAGGGGTAGAAGCATCATTTTCATTTTCTGGTTTCAAGAATAGAAGTGGAGGAGAGGAACAAGAAGAGGAAAGCTAGGGTTTTGGAGGAGAAATCAAAAGGTAAGGGGGAGAATCCCTAATCATTGTGGGCTAGTATAATGGGGTGATTGATAGATTAATATAGTTACATTTGTTCTTAGTGAATCTTATAAAATATGTGTTTAATCTCTATTAGCATACTGGAATCGGTAGAGAAATTGGGATTTTAAATCAAAATTAATACTGGAAATGAACACTCCTATGTTCACATACTCATGAAAACGAAATGAAAAATGAGGTATAGGCCACCGAATGACATCACCACATGGTGATGATGACCGACGGAATTTGTCTGCAGGCGATATACAAGCATCATGCTGGGAATGTGCTGTGTTCCAACTTTTCTTGTTTCCTTTCATTCATGATTTGGTTGTTGATGTTTTTCTTTCTCTTGGCCAATTAGAAACGTGGGCCATATTGCCCTTTACTAAATGAACATGCTGCTGATGCTAATAATTGGTCCAAGTGAAAACGAGTCACCAATGCATTTGTGTGATGGAACATACCACTTGTAATACTTTCCTCCACTGTAGCGCTTTGGCTTTGTTAGGAACAAGTATATGAGCTACATACTGTAGCGATATCATGGTAGGTGTTGCTATGGCCATTGATCCAAATAAAAATTGTGAACAACCATCACACTTCATTAATGGGCATATATGATAAATATATATTTAGATTAATTGGTAAATAGGCATGTTTGAATGGAATTAACTTCTATGTAAGATAATATGTTCATAATAAGGATAGTAATTGGATTGTATTTCTATTATGATCTTAAAATTGAAATTTAGAAATAGCTAGATGATAAAATTACTAATGTCTTGTTGGTTTAATATGAAAGTGGGTAAATCATATAAAATTGACAAATTGTGAGTTAGCATATGATAGTGTTAATTACTAGTGTTAATTGGAATAGTGGATTGGAATTGTGTGTTGACTATTATATGTGAATAATGCTTATGTGATGAGAATGTGGTGTACAATATTGTGGATAATTCATAGAGTGGATTATTGTGATATGCTAAATATTAAGATGGTAGAGATGATCTTAATTGCATATATTTGTTAACATTGTACATACATTCATATCATGGTGTGCCTTTAAACAAAGGTGGTTTGCTTTGAAACAAAAGCGAGGCTTAGATTCTAGAGTGAATCGGAAGCGGTAGACTATATGTTTACATTTTGGTGGGCTTTGGTCTTGTCCGGATCGGAAGCGTGGCTTGGATTCTAGATATTGAATCGGAAAGCAGTGAAACCTTGGGTTCACAATTCGGTACCACATGCATAGCGTCACATATCATGCATTGAGTCACATTAACATTATGCGATAATTGAGTATGTGAAGTTGATGTAGTTGTTATATGTGTATGAGTTTGATGATTGAAAAACGAGTGAAGTTTGAATACATATTTGATTAAATGTGTGAATATGTGATAATTATGATTGTGTACTTAATTGAGAATATAATAATAGAATTGAAATATCATACTATTTAAGCTTATTGTATACTCGATAACATGTGAAATATGTGTTGATTACTATTACCTACATGGTTATACATAGTATGATTAATTACTTGAAGTGTTGATTTAACCATTGTATTCCGTTATACTTTCTTCATAATGGTTCGTATTCTCACCCTTCTGTTTTAATGTTGCCCTCGTTTGGCGACATGTAGGTTCTGGAGTTTAGTAGCCGCGTGTGATCTAGCCGGAGGTTCTTCCTTGGTTATTGGAGGCTAGGTAGTGAGTCGATGCTCTGGTCATGTAATACTGGGTAGACTAGGTGTATTGAACTCATGTTATATTGCTTATGTATTATGCTATGACTTATGAACTTATTTGTTGGTTACTCGTCATTTTGAGAGGCTTTTAAGCCAAACTTTTGATTATGTCTTATGTCGAATTGAAACCATTAATCGATGTATGATCATGGTATGGGACATGAATCGTTATGAATCACATGAGTATCATATTTTCCGCTGTGAATGCATATCTAGGTTAAATTGTGATTTTATATTGAGTGTTATTAAAATGACCAGGTGTAGCGTGTTGTGTAAATAAATGCTGTCAATTTATTTTTTAAAAGGTTTTTAGTTCTTCTAAAAGCATCGATGTGACGCCCTTTTGAATTATATGCATACTATTCTCTGATTATATGTTAAATATTTTGGGGTATAAAAAGGGGTGTTACAATTATGAACTCCACAAATGACGCTTAAACGCCACAAATCATGAACCCTCCGAGTAGCACGCAACTTAAACGGACACCCGCACTTGCTCGATCCCGTGTCTTCGTGTTTTAGCACCCGGTTTGATTGTACATAACTCCCACCCCGTTTGCAATTCAAAACAACGAAAGCTTTCTGCCTACTATTTCCATTGTCGGACCATAAAATAACAATTCCAAATCCAAGTTTACTAGCTTCGTTCCGAACCCAATCAAGCAATTGTTCACGACTACCGAAGCTCTGATCATTTGTAAATTGTTTTCGTACATCAACCACATTGATCATAGATTTAACGTCGATAACCGGATCGTTATTAACGTTGACAACTTCCGGAACTACTACGTGATCGTCTTGCACAATGTTGTCCGGATGCACTATACCTAACATATGCAAAAATTAGCAAAATTGGCCAAAACTGTTTTTTTTAACTGCCAGGGCTTATTTCGGAAGTTCATTTCCGAAATTTGTTAGGTATCATATTTCGAAAATGAACTTCCGAACCATCGCAGGTTTCAACAGAATTTTGTTGAATCAATGTAGAGAAATAGGGGATGAAATGAGAGATGTTTACCTAAAATTGTAGCTTTCTATGCTCCCTTTAACGTGATCAACGGTTTGAAACTTGATTTCAGGACGAAAAATGGATGGAGATTGATTGAGTTTTGGAGAGGGTTTGGAGAAGTTTTGGAGAAAAAATGATGAAATAGTGAAGGAGGGAAAATTGTATATGAAGATATGTTTTCGGAAATGAACTTCCGAAATATTCACGGTTTTGAATTTTTTGCAATTCGGAAATGCATCTCCGAAAACACCACTTTTTTGGTGTTTTCGGAGATGCATTTCCGAATTACAAAAAAAATCCAAAAAAAAAAAACTTCGGAGATGCATCTCCGAAGCAGGGGCAGTTGGGGGATTTCGCTGGAGGTGACTCCCATAGGGAGGTGGGTAAAGAAAAAACCTAAAATAAGAGCAAGTTTAAATATATACATATTCTATGATAAAAAATATTATTTTTATAAAAATTAAAATAATATTTGTTGTATTGAAAAAGTATTACTTCCCCTTCTCAAGAGTCAAGAACCAACCGACTGAACATAGTTGTGTTACTCCTTGGAGAGAAAAAGTAAGAAAACAGTTAAACAAATAAAATGAACCCTCTAATTTGGCACAAAGTCGCTGCGGTTTCAGGTGAATCCCTCAACTGATCTGTATCAATGTCTTTTTCTTCTTCTGTAAAAGTAATTGAATGAGAAATTGAATGAAACAGGTGTAGCAGCACTTGGATTGGGCACTTATGGTGCGCATGCTTTCAAGCCCCAAAACCCTTCTTACAAAGATGTACGTTCCTCCTGCGTTTTCCTTTTCCCCCAATTGTGTTTTTGTTTTTTTCTATTTCATGATTAAAGCTTCAGTTTTTATTTTTGTTTAATTGGAAATTTTGAATGTATCTCTGAAGGTTTGGCATACAGCATCACTTTACCATTTGGTTCATACTGCCGCATTAGTTTCAGCTCCAATTACAAAAAATCCCAATCTTGTAAGTTCCTTTTTTTTTTTAATTTTTTGCTTCTCTTCCCTTTTAAATGCTGTTAGACTATAATTACAATGTATTTGTTTGATTTCGCTTTTGGGGGAGGCATAATTGATTATAGAGATGTAGAATTGGTTTTGACATATTTGAATGTTTTCTAGAAGAATTGATTTTAACATAAAGCTAAATTTTTGAGTTTTTGTCTCTCCAATTTATTTGTTCTAACTCAATTATACATTAAACTCTATCATAAATCACTTTACATTTCAACGAATTGTACGTTAAGTACCGTGGCACAGTAGAAAAAAGCACGGTGATGAGAAGCTTAGTTCTATATTTTCATGGTGAAAATGTCTCAGTGTATGTTTGGTTTAGCTTTTAGACGAGACAAAAGCAATTTTAGAGGTATAGGATTGATTTTGGAATGATTTTGAGGTGTTTGGTTCTTCTAGAGTAGAATTGATTCTACTTCCAGAATAGATTTTACTTGAAGCTAGAATTTATAGCTTTTGAGTTTAAATGTGATTTTTACATTGAAATTTACTCTACAACTCATTTCTACATAAATTTATCAAAACATAAATCATTTTACTTTCAACTCACTTTTAGCGAGAATCAATTCATTCAAAACGAATTTTTTTCACCGCAGAACCATGCATATGCTCGGGATGCGAAAAATGGTTTGCAAGCATAGTTCTAAACACATTCTTAATTTTATTCGGAATCAATTTTACAAAATCAAATTTTCATAATTTATCACCGTAGAACCATACAAATGCTAAGTATATGGTGATTGTGAAATGATAATCATCAATTTGTTTTTTCTCTCATCATTTTCTTTATGCAGTTTGGAGGGCTTCTAACTGCTGGAATCTTGGCTTTCTCTGGGACGTAAGTTCTCTTAAAATTCACTTCCAGCTTTTTGTGATGCTCATTTAAAATTTAAGTAGTTGTTTTTCAAGTTGCTTTATTTATCTATTTATACTTTTTTTGAGGGTAAGGGGGTGTGAGATATCAATAGTGGGCACAAGGATTTGAGAGACATATAAAGTTTAATATTTAAGCTATTATTCATGTGAAAAAGGGCGACATCATGTATCTATGCTTAGGAGTTATTTGTGTTGATGATAGTGCTAGATATAATTTCTCTTAACCCCTTACTGAATTAAGGTTTTCCAGGTCCGATTTATTTATTTTTAGATTGAAATCAGTAACTTCAGAGTCAGGGTATCAATCAAGGGGAAGTTAACCATTTTATTTATAGGACTGCTGCTGGATAGTAGTTATTTTTAGAGCGATGCTCATGTGATATGGTTAAAAATGATGAGAGTGAGACATGTCCATTTTCTCAAGTTATTACCACTCTTCACGTGTCAATATCTTGTCTGTGTTTGCACCGGTGCTTCATAACTTAGTCTTCACAGAAGTTGGGGTCTCCACATTAGGTAGAAAGACAATGTGAACGTGGTTTAAGACTCATCTGCTTTTAAGGGGGCAACAACCTATTTGACCATCCATCCTCAAAAACTCTGCTGTTTGGCATCATTGTAGGATATTTCTGATGCTCTTTATTTCACTATCTGTGAGTTGACATCCTTTTGTTTTCTCGCTTTTGCTATTGTTGCATACCCTTTGTCCAATGTATAAGTCAAGCCTATAACAATACCTTGGACCCGTGCTATCTGATTGTTGCGAATAAATATTTGTGAAAATAGAATTTGATTAATCTGCGTTCATCTTTGACGATAACTGTTGAACTTTTAGGTGTTATACGGTTGCATTTCTTGAAGACAGAAAATACTCAACCTTGGCTCCATTTGGCGGCTTTGCATTTATAGCAGCCTGGGGAAGCTTGTTTTTCTGATGACTTCATCGTTTTAGATTGTGCTCCTACAACATCTATCCAATGTTTATTAATAAGAAATTATACTATCAATGTATTTGACAGTTGATTAACCTGCATACCTTATATTTGTAAGTATTTTTGTATTTATCTTGCCAATGGTTCATGATCTTGAAGTCTTTGTATCTACCTATATATTTCACATTTGGTAACATGACTTGTACGCAGTTATCTTTCATTGGATGATGTTCTTGAAATATTTGAAGTTTTCTCTTAATGGTGAGTCATGTGTGTGCACTATTAGTATAAGATTGATTTATAGACTAGCAGTTTACATCCATTTAGCACATATCAATTGAACTACTCCACCCACCCTACTTATATCAATTTAGCTATATAGCATAAGTATAAAATAAAATTTACCTCACCATCACCAACCACACATGAGCTTTTTTACTTAGTGTAGCTCATAGCAAAAATAAAATTTTCTCCCAATAAAAAATTACAATTAGGCCCTAACACTAGAGCAAACTACCTCACATATATAAAAATTTCATTCTCAAAAGCGCAAAAATGTGAGAGAATAAAAGAGAGAGATAAGAGTGAGAATAATATCTCAAATAGATCAGCCGACGATTGTTACATGTGGACTCCTCACGATAAGAATCTTCCAAAAATTATTACATGCGACAATTGTTATGATTCATGCCAATATCTTCCATACCACTTTTGTGTTAAGGAAATGAATACTGCTTATCACATTCACAATTGAGTAACCATTCGAATAAGTACCAATCTTCCATAACATTTTTGTGTTGAGGAAATGAATATTGCTGATCACATTCAAAAATCGAGTAACCCTTCGAATATGTACCAAGGTCACTCATTATATCAAGGGTTTAATATATAAATCCCCTTGTAATGTTAGCGAGTTTCCATTTTAGACCCTGGTAATATTTTTTTTAATCGTCCCCTCAAGTTTTGTATATTCCCTCACTGGACTCCCCTATTGGCCAGATGTCATGGAATCTTTTGCCACACTTGCCACGAAAGCATTCTTAATACACACATGTATTTATTTTTTATTTAATGTTTGATTAGTGGGTATATTACACTTTTTTTCTCTCAAATACCCCCTTGCAACATTTAGGGCTTTCATCACTGAGAAAACAATGGCGAAGAAGAGTAAAAAAAACCGCTGTCAGAGCAATGTTTAGGAAGAAGCTCACGCGAAATCTCAAGTAGGTTCTATTTCTAATAAATGTTGTTAAAACGTGTTACAAAAACTGATGTTGGTTCAATATCAGGAATCAGAGCATTTCAATGTGATGTCCCACCATGGTGGGGAGTTCGTGAGGGTTGTTGACGAAGAAATCATCTACAGAGGAGGTGTTGATACAACCGTTACAGATATGCACGTAGCTAGCTGGGGATTGGATAGTATTGTAAAATTAGTTAGTAGGTTGGGGTATAACGAGTGTAGTTTTAGGGTTTGGGCAAAGGTATTAGAAATTCAAGAAGGGTTTATCTTGATTAGAAAGGACGATGATGCAGTAGATTTTGCCCTGTATTTTAGCTCACTGAATATCACATGAGATTTGTATGTGGAACACAGTAAGGGTATGGAATTTGATCGTAGTGATAGGGAACCAAGTTGTGTGAATGAGGAAAAGGAGTTGGATGCGTTGGAAGATGAAATTGTTGAGGGACTGGATGATAGCGAAGATGAGAGAGCAACCGGTCTTGCTGATGGTTTTGATGAAGAAATAGATGTTACTTTGCCTCTAAATGTAGATGACAGTCTTAGTGGGCTTTTAGTTTAGCCCAATAAGAGCATGGACGAGGATGACCAGTATCAAAGTGATGAATTGAATAGTGACGATCCAGATGACTCTTGTGATGAAGATAAGCCCAAGTGTGACAAGTATATGAAAGAGCACTTAAACAAAGACTTTAAGTTCAAGTGGGGCATGGAATTTAATTCCCTCAATAATTTTCGAGAGGCTATTAGGGAGTGGTCAGTGCTTGATGGGAGAGAGATAACTTTTGTAAAAAATGAGGCCCACAGGGTAAGGGTAATTTGTAAGTCCAAGTGTGGTTTTTTAGTCTTATGTTCCAAGGTGGGCCACCAACAGACTTTTGCTATTAAAACACTTGTAGACAAACATACACGTGCTAGGGTTTTGAACAACAAGTCTGCAAGTTCTAGGTGGGTGGCTAAGCATGTGGTAAAGAGGATGCAAACCTGTGAATCTATTAGAATTAGAGATATTATGCAAGATAGTAGGCAAAACTTTTCAGTTGATATAACTGTAGCAAGAGCATGGAGGGCCAAGTTAATTGCTAAGAGGATTATTGAAGGAGATGCTGATAATTAGTATGCCTCTATATGGAGGTATGCAGCTGAATTAACTAGAGTAAATCCAGAGAATACAACTAAAATCAATGTTGTCAAACCTTGTCCTACCATTCAACCTAGGTTTGGGTCATTCTATTTCTGTTTTGATGGATGTAAGAAAGGGTTTACAAATGGATGCAGACCATTTGTGGGGGTGGATAGATGTCATTTGAAAACAAAATATGGGGGACAATTACTTATTGCTGTGGGAAGAGATGCAAATGATCAATACTTTCCACTAGCATTTGGACTTGTTGAGAATGAAACCAAGGAAAGTTGGAGATGGTTCATCCAACTGATGCTGGAAGACATTGTAAAAGTATGTAGATGAATGCTACTCAAGAGACAAGTATGCAGAGTGCTATGGCTATGTTGTATCCAATCAATGGGCAGGACATGTGGCTTGAGGTAGACATTGAGCCACCTCTGCCTCCTGCATACAAGACTGCTCCTGGAAGACCTAGGAAAATAAGGATCAGAGAAAGTGGAGAAGAAGGTGCAAGGAAGAGAAGGCCAGGGGTAGCATACAAGTGCACAAAGTATGATAAATTTGATCACAATTCTTTGACATGTAAGGCAAAGACACATGATTCTAATGCTCTTAAAAGAAAGGTAACCTATTGATTTGGTCATCTTTACATTTGTTTACATTTGATTTGTTATCTCATCTTTACATTTGTTTACACAATGAGCAGAGGAAAGCCAAAACAGCATCTAAGTGTGGACCAAGTGGTGTCCAATCTGATGACCACAATGATGGTGGACAAGGTGGCCAAAATCAAGAAGGTGCTAATGCTGGAGAAACTGTTATCCCAACTGACATGAATGCTGCAACAGAAATTCCTAATGGTGATGCACAAACTGACATGAATGCTGCAACTGAACTTGGAACTGAAACTGATATAGGTGCTGCTAGTTTCCAATCTGATATTGGTACTGCAACTAAAAATGATCAAGAAACTGGTGATGACAAAGGTGCTAGAAATGATGCTGAAATTATCCCAACCGCAGTTAGTCAATCTGGGTCTTGTGTGGTTGATTCACATAAAGGACAAAGAGGCAACAAAAAGCCAACCAAACCACCTATCAAAAGGAGGCAAAGTGAGAGGATCACACTGTTTTGGTTCAAAAAATCCATCACAGGGCAAGGTTCAAAAGACCAACCAATAGTGCTGCCAGGAATTGAAGAATATTTTTACCCAAGGACTCAAAACTTGGAGTTTCAACTAGGAACATGAAGACATGGAAGACAAGGAAGATGAGAGATTAAATGAATGTTATGTATCTGCATCTTATGCACCATGGTGTGGTTCTTTTGTAATGAATGTTATGTATCTGCATCTTATGAACCATAGTGTGCTTGTTTTGGCCAACTTTAGTGTATGTGACTTATGCACCTCTGTGTGTTTAATGTAGTTATTTAGTTGCTAGTTTAAGTTTAATGTATCTGAATGTTATGCACCATAGTGTGCTTCTTTTGTTGTAACTTCTATGTACTGACTTTTATTAATGTATCTGAATGTTATGCACCATAGTGTGCTTGTTATCTCCATCTATCCTTGTAATTGTAAATCAAATAACAAAACTTAACTGATAACAACCACATTTCCATATTGAAAGCCATTGCAATATTCAAAGAACATAAATTAACAACACCACTAGAATTGCATCACACTGTAAGCAATTGGATACAACATTTAGACTAGATATGATAAACTAACTTTCTACCTACACTAACTTAATTAAAGCTGAAAACATAATCTAAGACAGGCCAATTATAACCATCAACCATAAATTTGTCCTCCTTTCATTTGCAATCTTTCTCTTTTGTTTTTCCATTTTCTTGTGCATTCCTGATCGGTAAAATAGCAAGTGTACTACTTTTTAACCGATGTAGTAATTAAAGTGGAGATTATCCAAGTATCGGTCTCGAGGACTACTATGACACTATAAGAGAAAATAAGAATTCAATTAAACCAAACAATATCGGGTGTTGATTTGGGTTGATGTTATTAACTTGAAATGCAAATAGTGAAATTAAACAAAAAGTAGATTGATTAGAAACGAGTATGATGGAATATGCTAGGGTAGATGTATGAACCACCTTATGAATCATGTAACCGCTATTTTACGTAAAATTAGTTAATATGCTTAAGTATCAATTCTCGATGTTAGTTTACACTAATTCCTTAGATGTAAACCTTTTTGATATTAAAATTCAGTTTTAATTCCTTGACCACTAAATCGCATATCAATATCTATATGAATATAACATGGAATAAATGATCACTACGGTTAAATCCTTAATCCTAAGTGATTTATCGACATTGTTCTAATTCAAAGAGGCGTTAAGGTGGTTTGTCCAACCTAACCTTAACCATAAATCATCACAATATTTTCTAATAAAATGAAGCATGAAGAACTTTGAATAAAAACTTAATGCATAAAAACTCTCAATACGTAAATTAACGGTAAATCAATTCATCACAAAATAGCGATCCAGGGACATCTCCCTAACATAAAATTGTTTAGCTACTCTTACTGATAAAAGAAATAAAACAGATATTCGTTGACATTACAAGAATTTAGCGGTTGATATGATCTCCAATTGCAATCGCTCTTGAAGATCTTCTTCCAAAACCCTTGCTTTCTCCTTCGTTCTCTATGAATTTTTCTTCCAAAAGATCAAAGATGCCTCCATCCTAATACGAATTAGGTTTTAGTAGTGTTGATTCAAGTTACAAACATGCGAAAATTCCACACTACCCTTACTAAAGTCGAGGCTAAAAATTATAAAAATATTAAGAATCTGCTCGCGCCTTCCGACACGGGTTGTGTCCTGTGACACGGGCACCCGTGTTGGCCCTCTGCCAATGTTGTTTTTAGAATTTCCCCCCAGGCTTCTTGACACGGGCCGTCTCAGGTGACACGGTTACCCGTTTCAGGCCACTGCTTTGCACGTTTTCTTTGTTTTCTCCTGCTTCCTGACACGGGCCGTGTCAGGCAACACTGGCACCCGTGTCAGGCCACTGTATGTGCGATATCTTCATTTTTAACTTCGACTCGCATTTGTTTGGCTCTGCATTCTTCTTACGGTCTTTACCGCTTAAACCTGAAACATAATTACTACCAAAACAAGCATCAAAGCACCTTAAATGGCATGAGTTTTTTTAACATCAAAGCAAAACACAAAACTTAAACAAAACATTCTAAATAACAACGAAAACTATAAAAGACGGACAATTGTGTTACCGAACTGATGAGATTGATGCCAAGAGATTGATGAAAACGCAATACAAATGGTGAGCGATCAATTCCAGCTCTGCATTCTCGTCCACAATCTAATTAGCCAATTCTCTCAAGTATTTCTTCTCTCCATCACACTGTAAGCATCTGGACGGGTTAGTGTCTTTTCCTTCAATCAAATCATCCCACAAGAACAGACCACAACCATACTGCATCCCAATCGTATCATCCATTAGCACATATAACACAACATAAAACATAAACAAATTATTCGAAAATTAACTAACCATCATGTTCTTGCATTTCCAGAATTTCCTCTCGGGATTATCAACTGACTAGGACCCCACATCTTCATTGGCATGTTGCACCCACACTTGGTAAACCAACTCCATAATCATTCGTGGAATAGGCCTTGCTCCCACCCATTCGTTGTGACTTATAACCTGATGTGGAACGATATGGAAGAGGGTGTACAATTGTTTTCTGGGAACACACATTTGCCCTAACGAAGAAGAAGGTTGGAGGTTGAAGAAGACGGAAACGAAGGAGAGGAATTGGGGAAGAAATAACCCCAATTATGCCATGCTGGATATTTAATAACATAAAAATTTAATTCAAATGCCACACGTGCAAATTCAACTAAAGATTCCATGCCACATGGCCAGAAGGGGGCAGTAATGAGAGAATCTACATAAGTTAAGGGGGTGATTATAATTTTTTTTTATTATGGGGGGCTAAATGGAAACTCGCTAACATTATAGGGGGATTTATATATTTAACCCTTATATCAACTATGAATAAGAAGGCAGCAAAATGTTAAATATGTCCATGTTTTTTTGCAGTACTTGTTATATCCTTGTAGATAAAAAGCACAAACAAAAGCTAGATCCTAAGAATGATGAAGGCATCTTCTTAGGGAATTCCATAAGAAGATGGGGGCCAAATTCAAGTTCTAAAGCATGTGTTAGAGCTTGCTAATTATGGAAAGAGTGAGACCTGCTGAGAAACAAACACAGAGCGACAAATTTAGGGTTTTGTGAGGGAGAGAGAACATTTCGTGAGGCTGTTTTATAATTTAATTTTTTTAAATAAAAGTTATCCTATACGTTATATACTCGTCCAACCTATATAAGCCCTATACCTACGGTAGTTTACTACTGCCGCTAAGTCATCCGATGGTAAATGGCAATTTTGTTGTAGTGAAAATGGGCGTATTACTTGTAATCTTAATATTTATATTAAAATTAAAATACCTCTCACCACTGTCTATAAAAGCAACTGTCGTGAAATATGATATATTAGGATATGGTTTAATATACGATACCCCATGCCAAATAAGCGAGATTTGATTTTCCCCCCCTTAAAAAAATTTGTGATTCCCCCCTTGAGAAACACAGATTCCAAATTGCGCCCCCCCTCATGCTGACTTGGAGATGGAATCTTCACACTTGGCATTTCATATAGCATTTTTTTTTTTTAAAAATCCACGTCATTTTTTAATAGTTTTTTTATTTTTAAAATCCACGTTATTTTTTTAATAGTTTTTTTTTATTTTTTTATGTTTTTTATATTTGTTTATATTAATTTTTTTAAACCATGTTAAGTTGTTTAAATTTAAATTATATTATTATTTTAAATTTATCAAAAATATACAATTGGGCCTAAGCTCATTTTTGTTTCAACCCCAGCCCATTAGTCAACCTATTTTTGTTTTGTTAGACCATGTGTGTGAGTTGGTTATAATAAAAAAATTCTCTTTATTATAAATCGATGTGGGACTACAACATGCAGGATGTATTGCTTCTTTACTATCATTTTTTTCTGCTTCAGTTTTCTTCAAAACTGCTATCTCTCACATTGATTGATTTGTTAATCACATGGCCCACTCATACAAACACCCCTTTGGCTTGCCAGTTTGTAAAACCTTAAAAAAAACATGGGACTAAAGCTCATGGGATGATAGTATATATTGTCTCCCCTTAGGCTTGAGAAGAAGAAGAAAGCAACAAGTTCTAAACGAAGTTCCAAATCATATTCATAAAACTATGATAAGATTGAAGCCACGGAGAACAAAGCAACTTCTACATTAAAAAAGCCAAACCAAGACAAAGATATCTACATGCTTGTAAAAACGTTTCTCCCATTTGAAGAGGAACCATGCTTGCCCAATTTTATCTGTCTTTACATTTTAAAGTGCGCACAGTAAACCTTGATGGAATACTCAAGATGGACCATACTTAACTAGCATTGCTTTCTCACACTCCAAACATACAGTAAGACAATTACTTGCATCACTACATCTAATGCGAAACAAATAAAATAGAGAAAGAGGAATCATATATACCTGTATCTATTAACATCATTTTCCAGCACCTTAATTGCTTCAATGACTATCAAACCAGCAACAACAACACTTGTGCCACAACATGCACAATGTTACCAGCAATTCCTTTAACTTCAAAAAGACTATGTAGAGGTATGCCAAATGAAGCAGCGCGTATGTTTGCAGCTGCAGTAAAAGGGTTCTATTTAAGTTTCCATAAGGATAAAGGTAACAGTTCAAGGTAGTACTCATGCAGTAAAGGGTTCTATTTAAGTTTCTTGGTAGTACTCATGCAGTAACTCCTCATTATTTTGTTGTTGTTGTTGTTCAAGTAAATGGTTCAAGCTATGAAAGAGTCCCACATCGGTTGTCTTGAAAAACATTACAGTGTTTATATATCAATCACACTAAATGGTAAATGAAATGAAAATAGAATGAGTATATGGGTTTCTTTCCAAACAAGTTGGACATAGGTCCAAATCCAATATTTTGATAATTTAAAATAATAATTCATAAAAAAAATTAATGAATATTTGTGAGAAATTGGATTGAACTCTAATATGGTCGAACGTGCGTGTGTGCGTCGGCTTGTGTAATGGACCTTGTGGCAAACTGCAAATCCTAATTTAGGGTGAGAGATGTTATTTGTTAATCTTGTAAACTTGTAATATTGTTTTAAGAGAAAGTAAAAGAATAACAGTTATAACCATTTCATTGTGTTCTTCTTATCTTCCATAATTCCCTATATATTTTGTTCTTGACATCGTTTTTCACAACAAATTGGTGCGGTGAGCGTGGAGAAGATGCCTTCAACAAAGTATGAGATTGAAAAGTTCACCAGAGTGAATGATTTTGATCTGTGGCGCTTGAAGATGAAAGCCCTACTAGTTCAGCAGGGTTGCTTGGAAGCGTTGAAGGGAGAGACAACCATGAATGCAAAATTGACGGCAGCGGAGAAGACGAATATGATCGAGAAAGCACACAGTGTAATGTTCAACAAGTCGATTCTTGATCTTGAAAATATTGATGTGAAGATCGATGATGAAGATCAAGCGCTGTTACTATTGTGTTCTTTGCCTCGATCACATGCTCACTTCAAAGAAACTCTCCTGTATGGAAGGGAGTCCCTGACCTTTGAAGAAGTTCAATCAACCCTGTATTCTAAGGACTTGAACGAACGAAAAGAGCATAAACCTTCGACTATTGGTGAAGGTTTTGCCGTTAAAGGAAAATTCTTGTGAAAGGATGGTAAGTTCAACAAGAAGAAGGACAAAAGCCAGTCGAAGTTGTCATACCCCAAAATTTGCCTTCCATATTCCATTTACAATGATTCAAAGTTCAAGATTCAATCCCAAAGCTTTGCTCAAACAATCCCAAGATCCACAGTCAACTGATCCAATCCTAAAGGCCAACTACAATCAAAGCATGATTCAAACCTATGATCATTGGTCAAACATCAAGTATAGAAGTGCATAACCATCATTTGATCAAGGATTGATCATGATTCCATAAATAGAAACTCAGAGATGAACAAGCACAAAAGGTTCAAAGTAGGGTTTCTTAAGAGAAAGTCAACCCAACTTTGACTGGGCATAACTTTCACATGGAACATCAAAAATTCCCCACTCAAAGCCTATTTTGAAGGAAATTGGATTCTCTACAACTTTGTCTCTCACAAGCCAGGGCTAGAAATGCTTCATTTAAGAGATAGAGTGCAAAAGATTATAGGTCATTTTCAAGCATCTTTCAAAAGCAGTTTTCTTGCAAAGAGGGTATGATCAAGATAAAAGCTCCAAATGGAAAATATGTTCCAAAGTGGCTTATAGAGGACCTCTTGAGGTTTCCAAAAAGTCCTAGAACTCCCTCATAGCTTAAGAATTGAGTGAGATATGATTGATCAAAGTTGGTTGATTCTTGGAGGCAAAATGTGAAATGACAAAGTTCAAATTGGATTTCTTGCAAAAAGGCCCACACTTTTATGACTTAAACTTGGCCCATAAGTTATCCAAAACACATGCCACGAATAATAAACATTTTATTTGATTTCATACAATTTTATTTCATTTAAAATTAATTTTTAATGATTTAAATAAATGGAAAATCAAATATTTTGTTAAGGAAGAAATTTTGTTGATTTCCAATCAACATTAATGCCAAAATATAATCTATTTTCGTGACAAAACAGTAGGGAAAAGATTCATACAAATTTTGGCCAAATATATAGCTTATTATTCAAGAATAAGATCAATTTTCATAAACATGGAAATATTGGATACAAATGCTTTGGGCTTTGTTTTTTAACCTAATTCTATTGTCCTATAAGTATACAACACTTAGCAACAGAATAGGGGTGGGAAAATTGAATCGGAGCAGAACATTCAAGAACTCAAAATTCACAAAGAAGGTGAATTCGGATTTGGGGAACTAGAGATTGTCGAAGGTTTCTAAGGGTTGCAACCCGTTCATTGACGTTCACTGAAGCTATTGGGATACTCACGCATCGTCAACACCCCCAGAATTTCTCCATAATAGCCGAGGTATGTAGTTTCAAAAACTGGATCGATTAGCATAGTACACGCATGTTCATGATGATTTGATTGTGTGTTTGGGTTTGTATTATTGTTGTGAACGTTTCTGGGTTAATTAATTGTGTTTTGGGGCATCATAGCGTAATCGGCCATTGGAGGCCGAGCAAGGTTCTAGGGTTTCGGATTGGGGGTTTTTCATAGGAGCTAAATTAAGGTTAATTGATGGTAAAGCCTGGTTCGCATGGTTGAGACGAGTAAGGTGATAGGGTCGCGCCAAGTTTATTCAAACGTATGCGCTATTCGCTATTTTCGTGTTCTGGGTTTTGCTACGAACAATTCGTAGCTAATTTACAGCTGGCGACTCTGCTGGGGAAAACTTAATAGTGAATACTATGCTCCTATAGGTTTTAGGTTTTGGCAGGGTTTAGGTTTGACAACTTTTTAGGGTTTGGCTAATTCGCCTTTTTTAGGGTTTGTAATTATTTTTTTTTATATTTTTTTTTTAAAAAAAAAATTTTGTTTATTTGTTTTTTATCTAAAAAATATTTAATTGTTTATAATATGTTTATATTTAATTATTTATGTTAATATGTTTATATCTAATTGCCTGTTGTTATATTTTTATATGCATTGCTGGTATTTTCTATGCTGTGTTAAACCCTAAGTGTGGGAGTTAACTTTGAGATCAATAGGGGAGCATGAATCGCCTACGAGTCTCATTGATAACTCCACTCGGAGTGGGTTGAATATTCGGAAATGTCCAAAACGAGGCTTGACTTTGTTGAGGGCAGGACGGGATATTTGGCTGATCTCTCCGGGAACCTACCCCAAAAATTCGAACCTCATGGATAAAATGAGTTCTTCTAAAATCCGAAGAGACAAAAAGTCTCGGAGGCTACGAACGACCCCATGAGACCTTCTAGAACCCCCTATAAAAAGGTTGGCTCCCAAGAGCCGCTACGTCGAACCTATGAACCTGGATTTCTTGAAATATTATGATCTGATTTGCATTTTTGTCTTGTATGATTTGTTTTTGGTTTGTTTGTTGCTATATCTTTGGGTTTGCATGCATCATTCCTCATTTGCATTCCTGCATCATGTCTTATCCAAAAAAAAATAAGAAGAAAAAAGATTTTTATTATATTTAATCCATAGATGTGGATAAAGACATAAATTCGAACAAAGCATATCATGCATGGCATGCACATCATTTTCATGGTATTAAGAGAAGATTTCTCTTTTATCTTTAGAGCAAGGGACCATTGGGAAGGATAACCTAACATCCCGACCGTCTTATCAAACCAGATTTCAACAAAAGAAATCGATGGAGCAGCTAGAACAGAATCAAACTGCCCTTCGTAAAGATGTGGATCAACTGAAGGTTAGTATGGAAGAGGTTAAAGGAGGTATGGCTCAAATGCTAGAATTTATGAAGGCCCTCATGGACAACAAAGAAAAAGCAAAAGAGGTTCAGTCTAGGGATACCCTGGTTCAGGATGAGATCCCCAACGACGAAAACCCGCCGCTAGGATTTGCTTCAGGCTTTGGCCCGGCTAAGGACAGACCTCAGGCCCGCTCTGTTAGGAGAGCTATCCAATTCCAAGAGAAAGGAGAAACCTCCAAAGAAAGATTTGTCCCCACTCTACAAACGAAAGGGACAACCCGCACAGTTCGCATTCCTGCTGACAATGTCCCTAAGGACGAAGATTACCTGGATCTACAATACGGAGTGCAAGAGGTGGACAATACAGACCAAGCACCTCAGACGCAATAGTCTAATCCCGACTCTAGGGAAGACTCCAAGGATAGTGAACAAATCAAGGCGCTGGAAGAGAGACTAAAATTGGTAGAAGGATACGATGCCTTCGATGTGGATGCCTTCAAAATGAGTTTGGTCTCAGACTTGACTATCCCTTGCAAATTCAAGATTCCCGATTTCGAGAAATACAAAGGACTCACATGTCCGAGGAATCACTTGCGCATGTATGTGCGGAAAATGGCTGCCTACGCCCACGATCAAAAGCTAATGATACATTTCTTTCAAGAAAGCTTAAGCAGAGCGTCTATTGACTGGTACATGCAATTAGAGAAGTCTTCTGTCCGAAGCTGGAATGATCTGGCTAACACATTCTTGAAGCACTACAAGTACAACTTGGACATGGCACCCAATCAGATGCAATTACAAAACATGTCACAGAAGAAGGATGAATCATTCAAGGAGTATGCCCAAAGGTGGAGGGAAATGGATTCTCGAGTCCAACCTCCTGTTTACGGTGATTTCCGGTAAACAACCGCTAGTCTTCCAAACTATAATAAATATGATTTGGTTACTTGCAGGATCGACTAGATTGATCCTAGGACACATAGTCAAGAAGATTGTTATCAATGTTTATTCGAACCATATTCATTATTTGTCTTCTTCAATAAGCGTTGTTCGATTAAAGAACAAATAGTCTTGACAATCACTTTGTTATATATAAATGTGACTTCAACGAAAAGATAAGTAACATAACATAGAAAATTAAAAGGACTATTGAAACGTAAAGAATCTTAAACTGCAGAAATGTAAAAGACTTTGAAAGTAAATAGCATGAAAGTAATTCGAAAGTAAATGACGTTAAAGTAAAGATACAGAAATGTAAATGGCAAGAAGTAAACGAAATGCAGTAATTCTGGAAGATAAAAACAAAAGATAATACACATGTATTAAAATGGTGGTGTCATACGTACATTTTCTCAGCAAACTCTTTCTCTTAACGCTTGATACTTGAGTAAATATGTGAGTGATTTGTACAAAATGAACACACAAAATCCTAACATTAAGACTCCTATTTATACTAGTTTCGACCTTAACGGTCCTATACCAATCTGCTGCCACGTTTCTCTAAAAACTCCTAGCGATGCCATCTGTTACTTGGACAGTTACGAAACCGTCTTCGAATTTCAAATCTTCCCGCCTGAGTCCGTCTTCGACGCGTGGCAGTGTATTAAACAAACACTACTAAAAAACACGCTAAGTAGTAATACTTGAATATATTTACAAATTCGTCTAAGTCCCCGAAGACACATACTTTTCACTAGCTTTCAGTATTCATTATCTTCATAGTGAACTTATAAATATTTACTCTCGAAGCATGACCATCAGTAGTCATTTTTATTTTTAAGGGATGGCCATCAGTAACCATCTTTCCTTCGATTTTCTACCTCTTCGAAGGATAAATACTTCAAAACGAAATCTTCAGCTAACAAATTGCCCCCAATAAATGCCTGTTTCGAGAGTCAACAGAAATAGGCGTTTCTTGTCATTATAAGATTTCGTTCTTTATTGATCTTTGAGAGTTCCAAGACTGCTGACTAACGTCATAATCATTGATGACCCTGTTTCCGAAACGTCTTGTCATTTTCAAAGATGTCTTCTCATAACTTACATTCCCACGTTTTAACCTTACTTCTTGATCATTACTCCTACATACTAGGAGTGAAGCTATCTCTTATTCGACCGCTGTTGGATTAAATCACCAGCCGCCACGTGTTCTTTGGATTTTACCCAAAAGATTTAAAAAGGGTTTCCGTTAAACCTTTAAATACTTGGTCTTATACTTCTACACAACCTTCCACCTCTATTTCTTCATCTTCTCCAAAGAAAACCAAACATCTTCAATCTCTTCAAAATCTCGTTCTCTTAATCGGAAATTTCTCTATGGCTTCATCTTCAAATGTTCTTCAACCTGCTCTGAAGCTCCAATCAACAACACGGTCTGGGGAACAAGAGCACGTTCAAAACCCTAACACCGAAGAAATACGCGTTATTTACGCTTCCCAGGTAATCATTCCCTTTGAACTTTCTGGAAAATCTCTTGCTTTTATGGGTCCATTACCAGGTGAAAAAATCCTATCTCTGAATAAATTCTTCCCCGCTTATTACAAGACCAGACCATTAGTTAGCAAAATTAAGATAGATGAAGATGGCTGTTCTCCCCCAGGAAAATCTGCTAACATGGAAGAAACTCCCACTGAAACTCCTTTAGTTTTAGCGAAAATTAGGGTAAACTATATGACCAACTCTGTAAAAGTGTTTAGATCAATCCCTTTGGCCAAGGATCCTGATTTGTACTATGCCTGGTTAGGAAAAGTAGAGAAACAGAAAGAATCCTTCTGGAAATCGTTAGGAATATACGATTTGATTCAACTGTCCAAGACAGGTTTAGAATACAACCAACCCATGTTAGTAGCAGCAGTTCACTTTTGGGATGCTTCTCACAACACTTTCCATCTCCCCTGTGGAATGGTTACCCCTACTCTTTTTGATGTGGCTGCGATTACAGGACTTCGACCAACTGGCGAAACCTTCGATCCTAACGAGATGGATAATGATACTATCGGTTTTAATGACTCACAAGTCACTTATACTGCATTCATTCAGAAGCATCATATTACCACCGAAACGGCAGTATCTGATGAAGAACATATTGCTTTTCTAGCGCTATGGCTTTCACGATGTGCCTTCTGTTCAAGATCTATTCAAGTTGCAAAGAGATACCTTTGCATGGCTAATCAGTTGCATGCTGGAAAAAAGCTCAACCTCAGCCAACTGCTTTTAGGGTCTCTTTATGAAAACCTCAGCGAAGCTGCATCCCTCACCAAGAATTTCAAATCTGGTAGTTTACTTTATGCTGGCCCTTTCTGGCTATTACAACTGTGGCTTAATGCTACATTCGAAACTCATCTTCCCTTTCGAGGAAACGTCAATGAGGAAGATAGCAAAATCAAGAATCGAACTATAGAAGGAACCAGGTTAGCTTACCTATCTCCAAAAGAAGAAATTGGAAAGCTTCGTGAACACTTCTTGGCGTATTCAATGATGTTTGCCCGGCGTAACCAGTTCGATCCTTCTATGGCCCCCTTTGTACACAGAACAATAGGTCCTGAATGGTTTACTCGAAAATTTCCACCAACATCTCAGGATCAACAAACTGAGTCTATGGAAATTTGGGAAGCCTTTCTGACTCCAAGGTTATTTTCCCATCGCCTTCGACCATCAAAAGGTCAATGCATTCTCATGTGCTACCAACCAAATTTGGTCTCGAGACAGTTTGGGTTGGTTCAAATAAAACCCAAGTGTTTATATGAGAAAAGAAACCATATGTGTTTCCATACCTTGTACTTGACTGAAGAAGAATGTAAAACAAAAATCAACAAATACGTTGGCACCACCAAACTTCCTCCTGTCTCTTTCGAACCTGCTTTTTATTCTACACCAGACTTTCATCAATGGTGGACGGATTATTATAGCTCCCAAATCTTTGATGCTGATAGCCTTGCTCAAGCACTAACTGCAGCTTTTACTGATGTGCAGGAGAATTTTCAAAAAGGTACTTCAACTCATATTAAAGAAATCCAAGCTTTTCAAAAATTCTTTGAAACTATCTACAGGCCTGATGATCTTAGTCGGACCGTTCGTGAGGCTGCAGTCATTTTGCGCGAAAAGTTTTCCGCCAAACTGGATAAGTTGTAATTGCCCTCGTATGTTCGACCAGAACTACGTTATGAAGTGGCTTTCAAACTTAATCCTCCAAAATTCCCTCCACTACCAAGTGCTGATTTTGGTGTGGCTCTAAGTCCTCCTTTCCCAGACTGGTTCGTGTGTGGGAATGCTCTCAAAATTCTTCAAGAGAGTACCAAAAAACGCGCTGAACGAGTGGTTCCGACTAAGCATACCTTGGATACTTTCAAAGGACATCTTCATATAGATCTTAAACATGTTCGTGTCCTGACCCCAATACCTGAAGGTTTGGATTAAGACAATCTTTTCGACTGACTTTTCTTTTCTTTGCTGATATACTGATTTCAGTTTCAACTACAGCTGTTTCACGAAGGAGGAAGATCAAGGAAGCTTCTGCCCAAAAAGATTCTGGGACATCTCAGAGCAACAAACCAAGTGAAAGTGATTCCATCGTTACCGGCAAGAAGCCCACGGTATATACTCATCTCATACTATTGATTTTGCACAATCTGTGAGTAGTATCCATCTTACTTATTATCTATTTGCCAGAGCTCGAAACCCCCAACAGGTTCGAAGCGGAAAGCTTCCCCAACAACTGCCTCAGATGGAGAAGATAAATCTCCTCCCCAAACTAGACAAGGACAAAAGAAGAGACAAAAAGCTGTTACCCCTTTGAGAAAAGGGAAAAAAATGAGCCCTTCTAAAACTGTTTCTCCTGGTGATAAGGCGTCCTCTGAAGAGTCTCCTTTGAAAACTGCTAGCAATGCTTTCGTTGTGGAAAGTCATAATTCAAGTCCAGACAATATCCCAACCAAGGTATTTGGGTTCCACCCCACAGATTATCTTATGATCTTAACCAAATAATTAAACTGACATTTACCTTGTTATTGCAGGAAGACGCTGGCACTGCTACTTCAGGTTTCAAGGACCATGGCTTTACCATTAATGTTGACAAACTTTACAGTAATTGTCAAACTTTAACTTTCGTTAACTAAACTCCTCAAAAGTTTATTTTTATGACTAACTTTGCTCTGTTTAACATAGGTACCTCTCAAAATCAAACTCATGTTCTTTCGCCAGTCTTTGAAGACGTTAGGCCAATTGCTACCATATTGCCTAATGAACCAGTCGAAGAAAGTCACTCTACTGACGAATCCCCACCTACTCATCAAAACAAAAATTTGGAAGAAGATCACCCATTCTCAGGCAGCGACGATGTGAACCCCTAAACACATGACAGTGAAGATACTGCGTCGGAGCGAGATGCTATGGAGGAAATTTCTCAACCAGCAAAACAAGATCCTCAAGGTACTTCGACTCTTGAGACGAAAACCATTCCTGAGACAACTTCGACGCTTGCCCCCATGAAGCCTACTCCTTTGGAGCTGGAACAGCTTAAGCAAACTGATCCTCTTAGTTTCTTAAAGGCCATCATGGATGCGAATACTTCTTCGCCTTCAGAGCTTAATGTCTCTCCAGTTGCAACTGTAGAATCTGGTGATAAAGAAGACATTCCTAGCCTCCTCCGACAAATAAAGGAGAGATTCTTCGGGGTCAATCTTGTAGATGTCCTCAACCGGGAACCTATTAAGAGTCACAACTTAAATCGACTTCTAAAGAAGGTAGATTTGCTTCAAGTTTCCACAGAAGTTTCAGAGGTAATTGTTCTGTTAGGCTCTCTACTCGAGCAACTCCAAGCCAACATTCTTCGACGGCAAAATGTCGAAAAAGAGCTATCTGAGACAAAGGCCTCTCATGACTCTTCATGGAACTCTGCTGTAGACGCAACGAAACAAGGTGAGGCCCTCAAGCTCAAACATTCAGAAAATCAGAAGGCCTTTGATGATTATGAGAAGAACATCAACTCCTGGAAACAAGAGATAAAGGCACTCGAGGGCAAGATCAAAGAAACTGAACGTTGTCAGGCAGCCATACAAAAATCTAACCAACAAGATTTGCTCGAAGTGGTGCAGTCGGGAATTAGACATTTCGAGACTGCACAGAAATTAGTGCCAAAAATCGAAAGTTTGAAGAAACAACGGGCACTAATCGAGCTTCGTATGTCTTCATGGGAAACTCAATATTTGAAGATCAAAACGGATCTCCCTAAGGATTTTAACTAGATATTTTCAGTCCTGTTACTTGTTGCACCTTTGTTTTGTAATCGAGACTACTGTAGACTCATAATATTTGTATGCTTGACTCCCATCTATATCTATAATGTTTGCCAGCATTTCTTTTTAGCGAATCTAAACATTTCTGCCAAAATATATCTTTAGATCCTCTACAGTGCTTTTTATTTAATGCAACATGTAGAGTCTTGAACATCTTTCGCAGCGTTCTTGCCTCTAGACTTGACGTTTCCACTTCTTCTAGCCATAATCATTATTAAAAAGTGACGTCACTTTCTCCAAAACGTCGGTTTTAAGACGTGCGTGCATCAGTTTATTGATTACTTCTCAACTTCCAAGGGCGGGAAACGGCGGAAGCCATGACTTCTTTCTTTGGAAAACCAACCGCAGTCCAATCACTCATTAAAAATTAAAACCCACCCTTCAGTATTCCCAGTCTATATAAAGGGTCAAATATTGGTCTTCATTTCTTCATTCATGCGTTTTCTCTCCAACCCAAACACAGAAAAAATAAAAACACACAACTTCTCTTTCAGAACAACTTTCTTATCTTGCAATGGCTGAACCCCTCTTTTTTAACGACATCAAAGCCCTCATCAGAGGCGAGTTCAGACTCTCTGAGGATGAACTTGTTCGCCATTTCATCAACATCGAAACCCTGTTTGTCAACCAAGAACTGGACTTCTATTTTGAAGAAGTCTTGGAGGGTGCTATTTACCCCAACATGGTGGCAGAATTCTGGATGAATGCGTCTTTACGCATAGATCCTGAAGGTAGGACCACCATTGATTCTGAAATTCGACACGCCCGTCTCAGCATTACTCCCACCACTATTGCCAACCTGATAAAATGCAATAACTCTGGTGAAACTTTTGATGACAACAGTTTCAGCATGACTACTCATCTCATGCTGAGAACTCTTATGGACAATGATCGCTTCAGTGCCAAAGTCATCAGGATCTGGCACCAGATGCTCGTGGGGAACTTCCAACCTCGGCGGATCGACGAAAACAACATCATGGTTGAAGACTTGGAGTTCATCCTCTGTGGTCTTCGAGGGAGGAAAATTAACATTCCTTTAATGATCTTCAAAGGACTTGTTAAAGCTGTCTCTGCCGGTGTTGACCGTCGAGGGAGTGTGACTTGTCTTCCCTACGGGAGACTCCTTAGTTACATTTTTCTTAGGAAAGGCGTAGTGAGAAGGATGCGTGATTCTGGAGCCAGGGATATGTTCGAGGCTGAACCTTCTCCTGTGTTGTCTTTGGACAATTTAGACCAAAGGATTAACTAGCAAGTTTTTTACCTTAGGTTTAATCTTTATATATATATATATGCCTTCCTTTCTTTTTGTAACCTCAGATCCTATTCTTTGGATCTTTTTGTAAGGAATGTACTTCTATGTTTGAAATGAAAAGAATATTTTGGTGTCTTCTTTGATTTTTCTTTCCATAATTCTTTCTGATTGTGAAGCCATTTTGATCAATGTGAAGTATATTTTTTGGCACATGCCTGACCATTTTGGCTTTTCGTAGTACCCTGAGTATCTACGTCTTTGCAATTCTTACTTCGTGCATACTTGGTTTATATCTCTTCAAATATTTCCCGTTTACTCTCAAGATCCTATGATCTTCTGCTAATTCTTCAATTTCATAAGCATTGTTCGAGAATACTTTTAAGATTCGAAAGGGTCCTTCCCAATGTGGGGACCATTTACCAAGTGCCTGATTCTTTCGATCTATAGGTAAAATAACTTTCCAGACTAAGTCATTATTAACAAAAGTTTTACCTTTCACCTTTTTATTATAAGCTCTGGACACTCTTTCCTTTTGCCTTTTTATCATTTCCAGTGCTCGAAGTCTGTCTTCGTCCAAATCTACTAACTCATTCATCATTAACTCCCAGTATACGTTGGGAGGAATGTCTGCTTGTCTTTGTATTCTTACTGATTGCAAACATATCTCAATTGGGAGTACTGCATCATGTCCAAATGTCAACTGGAAAGGAGTTGTATTTGTGGCTTCTTTTGGAGATGTTCGACAAGCCCAGAGCGCTTGATCTAAAGTCTTATGCCAATTCTTAGGTTTCTTTCCCACATGTTTCTTAATAAGGCCAATTATTATTTTGTTTGCTGCTTCAACCTGTCCATTTGCTTGGGCGTAATAAGGTGTAGAAGTAAATAGCTTGAAACCTATTTCTCTGGCAAAATCTTGCATTTTTCGTCCAGTAAAGACTGATCCCTGATCAGTTGTTATACTTTCTGGGATTCCAAACCTATATATAATGTGTTTCTGAATAAACTCAATCACAGCCTCTTGATCCACATTTACCAGTGGTATTGCTTCGACCCATTTTGTGAAATAGTCTATTCCTACCAAAATGTACCTTTGACCTTTAGATGACTTGGGGTGAATTTCTCCAATCAAATCTAATGCCCATCCCCTGAAAGGCCATGGTTTTATTATTGTACTTAATTCGTTCGCTGGAGCGTGTTGGATACCTGCATGTTCTTGGCACTCTTGGCACCCTTTCGCAAACTCTATGCAATCCTTTAACATCGAAGGCCAATACATCCCATAACGAAACAAGAGCCATTTCATTTTGTGCCCTGCTTGATGTGCACCACATGCCCCACTATGTACGTTCGACAGAGCCAAATATGCTTCTGCTTCACCCAAGCATTTCAACAATACCCCTTCGGGAGTTTTCTTGAATAATTCATTTCCCATCAAAAAGTATGACAATGCTCTATACTTGATTCTCCTGTCTGTATCCGTCGAAGGGTCTTTTAGGTAGCTAATAATTTGACTCCTCCAATCTGTGTCTGCCAATGAGTCTATATTTAGTACTTCGAATTGTTCTTTGTTGGCATAACCCAATTGTGAGTTCTCTAGATCACTTAGCAAAAGTTTAGTAAACATTGCTCTCCCTCTTACTTCAATCAATTCCTCCAACTTTTCTTTTGATACTTTATATCCTGAAGCTAATTGTGCCAAGTCGTTTGCTTCCTGGTTATTCACCCTTGATACGTGTTTTAATTCCACATATTCGAATTTCTTGAGTAGCCTATTTGCGACGACAAAATACATGATCAAATTCTCTTTGATGCACTTGTACTCCTTTGTCAATTGTTTGATGACCAATTCGGAGTCTCCTTTAATTTCGACTCTGGTTGCCCCCAATTCTAACAAAGCCTCAAGTCCAGCAATTAATGCTTCGTATTCAGCTTCATTGTTGGAGCATAATGGACCTTCGATTTTAAACTTGAGCTTTGTTGGAATTCCATCAGGAGAAATTATCAATATTCCAACCCCAGTACCCTCTCTATGCGTTGAACCATCGAAGTATAATTTCCAAGGTTTTAAGTCCACATAATGCTGATGATTCTCAACCACTGCATGGTCGACAATGAAGTCTGACACAATCTGACCTTTCATTGCCTTGAGAGGCTGAAATATTAATGAATATTCAGTAAGGGCCAAAGCCCATTTGCCAATTCGACTATGTAGTATTGGCTTAGATAACATATGTTTAATAACATCACAATGAGATGAAACGTAAACATCAACTGGCTTTATATAATACTTAAGTTTGATACAGGAGAAATACAAACAAAGGCAGAGTTTTTCTATATCAGTATATCTAGTCTTTGCATCATTGAGTACTCTACTTAAGTAATAAATGGCTCTCTCGATGCCATTCTCATCCTCCTGGGCAAGCATGCTGCCTATTGTTTTACCTGATGCTGAAATGTATAGGCGCATGTGCTTCTTCCCATTTGGGGGAGATAGAATTGGTGGACAAGTCAAGTATTGCTTTATCTGATCGAAAGCTTCTTGATGTTCAGCACGCCATTCGAATTTTCCTTGCTTAAGCCGAAGTAGAGGTGAGAAAGCTTGCGTGCGTCCACTCAAGTTAGAGATAAATCTCCTTAAGAAGTTTATCTTGCCCAATAATGATTGTAGTTCTTTCTTCGTGGATGGGGACTTGGTTTCCCTAATGGCTTTCGTCTTGTTCTGGTTAATTTCTATGCCTTTTTTGTGGACTACGAATCCTAAGAAATCACCTGCCTGCACAAAGAAAGCACATTTAAGGGGATTCATCTTCAAGCCATATCTCCTCATTCTTTCGAATGATTGGCTCAGATGATCGAGATGACTCATACCCGAGGTAGATTTTACCACAATGTCATCTATATATACTTGCATGAATGTTTCTATAAAGTCATGAAATATAGAATTCATTGCTCTTTGATAAGTTGCCCCAGCGTTTTTTAAACCAAAAGGCATCACAACCCATTCGTAAGTGCCTATTGCCCCTGGGCAACGAAATGCTGTTTTGGATACATCATCTTCTGCTATAAAAATTTGATTGTATCCCGAATATCCATCCAACATGCTCAAATACTCAAAACCTGCTGCTGAGTCTACTAGCATTTCTGCTATAGGCATGGGATACTCGTCTTTCGGAGTAGCTGCATTAAGGTCACGAAAGTCTATGCATACTCTTAATGAGCCATTCTTTTTGATTACAGGTACTATATTAGCAATCCACTCAACATACCTTGTAGTTCGGATAAATTTGCACCGTAAGAGTCTTTCGACCTCTGCTTTAATCTTCGAGTGAATCTCTGGCGCGAATCTTCTGGGAGTTTGCTTTATGGGCTTCTTCCCTTCTTTTATTGGTAATTTTAGTTCGACTAAATCCCTTCCTAGACCAGGCATCTCATCATAGTCCCAAGCAAAACAATCTCTGTTTTCTTTTAGCATTTTGATGACCGTTGCCTTCAATTCTGGTTCTAGTTTCGCGCTGATATATGTTATCCTTTTTTGACCATTGTCTCCCAGGTTTACTTCTTCAAGTGGATCTTGGGCCAACATCTTTATATTCGACGCCATTGGGTCTTTTTCGAACCCCAAAGGTTCCTCATCGTATATTGCGTCCAACCTTTGGTTTGGTTCTTCTCTTATGATCTCTTCGTCTGGAGTCGTGTGTTCAGGGAGTTCGAAACTCGCACGTATCTCCAATTCTGTTATTCCTTCTTCGGTTAAAACTGCATCTATCTTTGTATCAGATAATTCGGCTTCGAGAGCCGCCTTTCTTTTGTTCTCGGCCACATAGGCCGAAATCTTTTCGAAGAACGAAGACTCAGACATGATTAATGTCATCGTCCCAGCCTGTTGGCCGTACTGTCGGATAATTCTCCAATGGTGCTGTATCTGGTGGACCATCCATGATCTCTCTATCCCATTGGAATCCATTTGGGTGTAAAGTTAAATAGTACAATGCATTTTTATTTGGGGTATACATCTCTTCTGCAGCATGACAAGGGCCTATGTTTGCCAGGTTCCTGTCGAAATTGGTTTTGTTCACCTGGTTGACCTCAGCCATGTAGTAACTCTGATCACCTTCGATATTCTCCACTATACCATCTTCTCTCCAAATTGTCACCCTCTGATGCATTGTTGAGGGCACAGCTGCTACCCCATGAATCCATTCCCTACCAAGCAAAAGGTTGTAGTTTGCCTTTGCTGGTATAACCATGAACATGGTTGGCCTGGTAACTGAGCCTACTGTCAAATTGACTTGAACTACTCCCAGTGTTTGTCCTATTTTGCCTTCGTAGTTAGATAAAACCATGTTATGTGGCCTTATATCCGTATCGAACATACCAATTCTTTTTAGCATGTATTGAGGCATTAGGTTCACTGCTGCTCCCCCATCAACTAGGACTTTATTTATGCCCACGTTCTCAATCTTAGCCCTGATATAGAGTGGCTTCAAATGATTTCGCATACCCTCATCAGGCCTTTCGAAGAAAGCATTCTGTTCTTCTACTGCACCGTTATTCAGCACATAGTAACACACAGGTTTGTGTTTTGTCATTTCTTCGATATCAGCCTCTTCACAGTCTTCTACTTCAGTTTCCTGATTAAACTCGTGAGGGAGTACAGAGACAACATTGCAATTCAAGTTTATAGATGACACTCCATCAGAGTCAAAATCATTTGTCATTCTATCCTCTTCTTTCCAAGAATTTGAACGCATCTTGTCTTCTTCATCCAAGAGTTTTTCAGCTTCGAACAATCTGCGTTCTACCGGAGGTTTGTTTGACTTTGCCCCCTGGTATGGGACTTGGTTGCTACTAGAGTCTCCAGCTTCTCTTGGCCTGTATTCCTTCCGAGCCTTTCTTATTCTCTGATGCCTTCTCCACTGGGACCGAGACATAGGATTTTTTCCTTTATAATTCTCCAATCGATACGCCTCTCGATTTGATCTTTGAAATTGTCTTCTATATGCCATTGCAGTTCTGTCATACCCTAATTTTTGACCCCCCTGAGATGTCACATCATTGACGTCAAATTCAAAAATGTTTCTTGATCGGTTTGGAAGCCGTGATCAAGATTTCATTCGTTCACTCATTCTTTGAAAGAAAATTTCGGGTTCATGGAAGTTTTCATTTAAAGGCGCCATTACCATTGGTTTGATTTAAGAGACTTGTTTAGAATTTATTCCATGGTTTTTGGGCATGTGGTTTGCTCATGGTGAAGAAATTGATTCATATGGAATATTTGATCATTCATGGAAGTTTAATCAAAAGTTGCAAGAAATATCTTTTAATCCATTTTGTTGAAGGAATTATTTCAAGTATGGTCTAAAACCGTGAATTTAAGAATTTCGAGTTCAATAATCTTTTCAAGTTCATTGGTGCAAAGACATTCTTCAAATCACTTCAAGGAATTTCCATTCAAGATTTATCATGGTTCATTTGGATTTGCAAGATTCAAAATTTCATTCAAAAAATATTCAAGATTCATGATTCATACAATTTCATTCAAAAGAATTCTAAAGGAAAATTCAAGCATTACAAATGATGTTCTTTTACATGAAACAAGTTCTAATTTCTAAACAAATTACAAGGTTTCATCCAAAATTCAAGAATTACATCATTCCATTCATACAAAGTTCAAGTTAATGCAACTTCCAAAGTTGGAATTCCATTAGAATTACAAGAACAAAAGAAAATACAAAGCTTCTTGAATTAATTCTTCAATCTTCAAAGTCTTCATTAAAGTTTCTCCATGCTTTCTTCAAAAAAGTTCTCATCTCACATGAAAAAGAAACAAAAAGGGTGGAGTTAGTAAAAGTCCAACCAAAAGAATTCAAGAGGGCCCAAAAGCCCAATTAAAAGTCAAAAGTCAAAGAAAGTCAAAGGGGTATATATTATTTCATAACTACTATACTTAGATGCTACATATTTCATGACATGAGAACAAGACATGTCGTGGAACTTTCACTTGCAAGAGTTGTGAAGAATATATTCTATCCCATGTGCATAATATATATCCCATGTGCCTTTTCTTGTGGGACTTGGTTATTAAGCAAACTTAGCATTCAAGGAATTTTTGCAATGATTATATTCTTTGTAATGATGACAACTTAACAACTAAGTGAGCTTAAAGACTAAGCTTAGTTGCCAAAATGACCAAAGATGTCCCTTATCCCTTCCTCTATATATAGAAGAGAGGCACACAAATGAAAGGAAAAAAGAAAAAAGTAGAGAGAAATGCAGCCAGCAATCTGTAACTTCTAAGTTACAGAAAAATTCAAAAGTAAGAAGGAGAAGAGGGAAGGCCTTCATACCTTGCTAGCAGCCCTCAATGATGACACTCATCTTCGAGCCTCCGTAGATGAATCTTAAAGCATCCTCGCCGCAGGTAAGTATTTCTTCCTTAACTCTCTATATTTTCGTTAACCATTGATTGTACCTGCAGCAAGTCACAAATTCAGCAGCAAAAACAACAACTCAGAAGCCATAACAGCAACACTGCAACGGATCATACTTGCAACTCAGAATCAAAGCAACAGCAACAATTTGCAACGGTTCAGAATAACGACAATTAACAGACAAACTCAAGGTTCTGAATCATTCAACATGTTCAACAATTAAAAAAAAGCCGCATGACAACATAACTCATCAACAAATTTCAAGAAGTCGTGGAATCAAGAAAACGCAGAGCCAAGGTCGAATCTGTACCTATCAAAGAATCGTCGCCGGAACTGATTCGCCGGATTTACTCCGGCCAGGTATGTTTCTTCACTTCCTCCTATAAATTTTGATGCTCGCTTGATGCACAGAGTCGAATTCCTGAACACAATTTGCAAAAATCTCGTTACTGTTATCATTTTAGTTTATCAAAAAAATTGGTGGTAATATACTTCAAACCCAGATACATGAATAGAAACGAATTTTTGAAAATCATACCTTGAAAGAACTTCAAACTTCTCTTCCATGGCCACTGTGAGAGCAATCGCGAAAGAGAAGGCTTCGCTGTTTTTGTTCACCGCGAAAAGGGTGATGTTGTTGTTGTTCACTGAGCAAGTGAACCATGAGCTTTCTTCTTGTTGATTAATCGAGAGAGAAAACAAGTCAGAAAGAGAGAGAAAGCTTCGATTGTTGTTGTTCTTCAACAAGAGTGAGCGATCGAGAGAAAGAAACTAAGTGTTGTTGTTGCCGTGAGGAGAGCAAAGAGAGGCTTTTGCTGTTGTTTGTTTTTTTTCGTTTCAGAGAGAGATGAACACGAGAGAGATAGCTTCCTTGTTCATCATCGTGAGAAACCGAGAGAGTGAGGTGAGTCGCGTTTGTTTTTGTTTCTCAGTGTTCCTTTTTTTTTCCAGAAAGTATCGTGAGAGAGCAAAGGGAGAAACGAGAAAGAGAGGGTGAGGCGCTTCTGCCCCTTTCTTTTGCTTAGGGTTTTTCATAACCCATCTATGTGTTTAGAAGGAAGGGCGGATCCGGGTCACACTGACCCGACCCGGTCCGGCCCAATTTATTTTATTTTTTATTTCAATTCAGCTTATTTCCATTTTCTGGGCCTGCACCTCATCCGATTTTCAGCACCCCCTGGCCCATTCTATTAGTTTTTTAATTCTCTTTTATTTTTTTCTTTAAATACTTTCATAGAGAATGACTTAGTATTTTATTTTAATTTAGGTTTTACTTTTATTTTCTAGTCCTTTATTAAAATACCAAAAAAAATATATTAGATACATACTTAAGTTTATGTTTTCTAAATATTTTCTTTTCATATAAAAACTACAAAAATATCTTAGATTAATTTGATATTTTCATAGAATTTTTGTATAGTTAATCATTTAAACTTTATTTGATTACTGTTGCATATATTACTGGAATTTTCTCACTTCATCCAAGATTTAGAGATTATTTCTCTGTTGTCTTTTGGATTTGTCTGTTTGTTTGGTCTTCCATTTGCTGTAGAAGTGCATAAACAATTGCTGGAAGGTCATAGAATGCTGTAAGCTGTGAGCTTATCCGACGTTCTATTTTGCTGGTGTGGATGCTTAACATCTGTTAAGATCCTAATTTATTTCAAGCATACCACTTGAGGATCAAGGTAACACCTCAAACTCAGAAATCCAATTTCTCATTCTTCGAGGTAAGCCTAAAACTCATAAAACTGTTTTTCATAACAGTAATCATTTCAAATCATCAATCAACTGTTTTTACAACAGTAATCATTTCAAAAATCACAAATCATTTTCAACTGTTTTTTTATCACCAGTACTGTAAAGTACTGGGCCTCTAATAGAGTGTAAGTCCCAAAAACCTTCTCTTCTTAGCTTGTTTTCAAAACTGTATTTTCAAAATCTTCTTTCTGTTTTCAAAAACATTCTTCTGGTATTTGAAGGGCATTATTCCCGGTGAAACTCTTCAGATACCTATGTGACCTTTGTCCATCTTCACTTCTTCTGTTTTCAAAAACCATTAACTGTTTATAATAAATATTCAACTGTCATCAACAAAACAACAAAAATACTGTTGAGGCTCTGTACATACTTCTTCAATGGCCTCCACTCCATCCAGGTTAGGCTTTACAAGCTTTCAATTTACAGTCTTTATTTAAATTACTGTCAAATATAAACTGTGCACATATATTAGTTTAGAACTGCGTTTGAGTATAAACCTTAGGACAGTTAAACTATATATATATTATTAGGAATATGACCTAGGATTGAGAATGTCTTCCCGGTGAAGGCTCTTTCCTAATTAGAGATCTGTAGTTCAAACCCCCAAGATGAATTATTCCCGGTGAAACATCTTGGCAAAAACCTTAGAATCCAAATAATAGGACACATCCACCCAAAGAGGAATTATTCCCGGTGAAACCTCTTACCCATTTGCTTAGAGCCAAAATAAGTTCAAAACTACATAAGCTTTCTCTTGTGCTATAACAAGGACCCTCGATTAGCCTCCTCTTGGGCTTTGTACAAGGACCCACAGGCTTCTTAAAAGCATTTCCAGCTTCCTCTTGAGCTTGTATACAAGGACCCATCAGGTTTCTTATAAACATAGGAACAGGTCTTTAGTCACCTTTTAGCCTACCCTGGTGAGTTTCTTCCAATTTAAACCAGACTTTAAACAAGCCAAGTTTGTCTCAATTTTGCATTGAGTACACTTTTTGGAATGAGAGACATGGACAGTCTCTGTCACCCTTATCTTCATCAATCTTCCTTAGCAGAGTCTAGGATCCATGTTTGATCATCCTCAGCATTGAGTCAACCTTCATCTTGGGCTTTAAACAAGAAGTCTCACTAGATAATCTTTCTGCCAATCCTTTCATCCTTTAATAATTAATGGAGTGCTACCCAAATCAATTATCATTTTAACAAAACTTCCCTGGAAAGGGTTAGCTTCCACACATTCTTTCATTTTTAATATAAACCCCTGGAAAGGGTTAGCCTCCAAAGTCAATCATTAAATGTCAAAAAGATTCATTTCTCTTAGGAGATAATTTCCCCAAAAGAGTCAAAACCCCTGGAAAGGGTCAGCCTCCAAAAACATGATAAAAGTCAGTCTTTTAACAGACAAATTCACCAGCTGAGTCAAAATCCCTGGAAAGGGTTAGCTTCCAAAGAAAAACAGTCTTTTAATAAATAAAAACCTCCTCAGTAGAGTCAAAACCAACAAAAACAGTTAGCCTCAACCTTGGGCTTCATACAAGGCACCCAAACAATAAAACTCCCCTGTTAAGAGTCAGCCTCAACCTTGGGCATTGTACAAGGCAGATAATAGAGTCTCCCCAGTGAGTTCTTCATCATTCAGTAGCCACAACCTTGGGCTTTGTACAAGGCAGATAAACCATATCTTTCATGTGTCAAAGATTCCTAACACTTAGGATCTTTCCCCATATAGTCATCAATACTTAATTCATTTAAGAGTCCGCCACAACCTTGGGCTTTGTACAAGGCAGAAAAATAGTTTTTTTTCCTAGCTAGAGTTAGCCACAACCTTGGGCTTTGTACAAGGCATATAAATAGAGTCTCCCTAAGTAGAGTCAGCCTCAATTCCGGGCTTTGTACAGAACACTAAAATACCCTGTAATTAATCCCCAGTGGAGTCATCTCCCAGAGTCATTAATATTAATTAATCAATCAAAAAAAGCCTCAAGCTTGGGCCTCATACAAGCCAGCTAAAGTCAAATCTTTTATACAGTAGATAGACATAGCTTATCTCTATAAAGAGATATTTTTACTACTCTACCACATTCAAACAAACAAACATTTCATTTCAATTTTAATCAAGTCTCCCATTTAGGATTTTGAAAGGCATGAGCTGGCAGTAAAACCCAGACATGTGGTAACTTTCCCTAATTTGGATGAGCATCTTTCTTTCATTTAAGAGGCATTTGACTGGTATACTTGCACATACACAAGTAAGGTCCCCCTCTTGAATGAAACGAATTCAGTTATTCTGTCACTCCTTTAAATGTTTGTGGTAGAATAGTACAAATACCTCTCTGTAGAGATAATTTCACGTCTCTTTACTGTAAACAGAGATTTAATTCCAAGCTTCAACCTTGAGCTTTAAGCAAGGCACCAAAAATAATTAATTTCCCTAGTTAGTTCCCCGAACTACATTAAGCTCTGACTTCCACTAGGGATATGTAGGCATGAGGTTCACAAGGAATCTCAGCGAGCTAATAAAATACCAAAAATAGTCAGTCTGTCTGTCTGTCCTCTTTAATCAATTCAATTCCTTCTCCTAATACAAAGGAGAAACTTTCCCAATCATTAGCAATAAACACAAACACAATGACACGGAGAAGGTTCCTGTAGAGTACTACAGATATGTAGGGTGTTTAAACACTTCCCTATGTATAACCGACCTCCCGGACTCCAGAATTTCTAGTCTAGGTGAATCCCCACACTTAGCAAACTCCTAGGGTTTAGTTGAGATCTTTTTTCCCCTTTCCTACTCGTAGGACAAATAAGAAAGTTCGTGTGATATCGTAGGAAGAACTGAAATAAAATTCATCCCACCACGGGCGCATTCTCCTTCCAAATTTCGCGTGAAGGGTTTAGCGTGCCGTCCTCCCAAGTGAAACGGGGAGGTAAAGAAAACGACCACCACAAGTTCTACCACCTTGGTCCCAACTTCGCCATTTGTTGGTTCTTGCATCAGCTTGTACCCACCTATCCCTTGGCGCATCTGCAGGGATTCTGAAGGTTACCCTTCGAGTTTTGGGGTGTGGGCTATCAGGCCTTTTTGTTGGAGTCTGTATGTCGAAACCGTACAGGTTGGGACGCAACCCCTGAGTTTCTTGACTCATGTAGCAATACACACGTTCGAATGATCGTGCTAGCATTTCGTCATAGACTGCCCCACATCTTGGGCAGAGAGCAACTTCAGTGTTTTCTTTGTGACATCTGACCAAAAATCCTACCAAGCTTTCCTCCATCTTTGGGTACAGTTGTAGTAGGGGATTTGGCTCTCTTCCTGGGTGTTCCCACCTTTCGCGTCGAACCCTTTCGAAGTTGGCTTCGACCCTTCGATTCAGCATGATCGAACACCTTGGACACATCCATTGCTTACCACCATTTTTCTCGTGGCAATTCCAGAGATATTCTTTGAGGCTTTCGGTTCTTGGAGGAACTTCGATGCCCCCATTTTTCCTCGTCAGCCATGTTTCTAGTTCGCCAAATTCAGACACTGGTCGTCTGGCGCTAACCATGTTAACCGCTGCTGGAGGAACTTCAGAGATCTGGATTTTCTGGAGTTTCATCCTGAGGTCTTCAGTGGCCTCACTGTTTTCTTCAGTTATTTCTGTCTTGGGAGATTCTTCAACAACAGTGTTGAAGACTATTTCACCTTTTAGGCTTTCAGTAGCCTGCTTTCCATTGAACATTGCTTTAGTCTCCACAACTTCGACTTCAGAAGCCTCCACCATGTTGATATCTTCTACCTCGCAGAGGCTAGCGTCAGCAATGTTTAGGGGATTGGTATCGACCCTCATATGACTCTTGGTCTTGTCAGCAAACTTCAACCTTCCATCATTGAGAGCATTTTGAATTAGATCCCTGAAAAGAAAACATTGAGAAGTTTTATGGCCTAAAAACCCATGATATTTACAAAAACCTCTTTTCTTCCGTTGTTCCAATGGAGGAATTTTTGAATTTGGAGGTAGTATCATTTGGCCATCTTTTACCAATAAATCAAATATTTCATCACACTTGGTAATGTCGAATGTATAAGTTTTCTTAGGGAACCTATCATTCTTATCGTTTTCTACTGGGTTTTTTCCATTGGCAGGATTTAGCAATTTGCAGGCGTAAGGTGGCGCCTCTTTCAATTCAGCTAGGTCTATTTCGACTTCTTCAGGGCTATACGAGTTATTGAAAGACTCATCATCAGCGTCCTCGGCTTCGACGTACGCTACTCTCTCTTTCTTATAACTTTTATTTGCCCTAACTTTTTCTGCCTTCAGGCGTTCGACTTGTCGAACCCTATCTGCTAATTGGGCCATGTCCCTAAGGTATTGGGTATCTAGTTTCTTTCTTATTGAATAATCTAGACCGCCTGCAGCCATTTCAACAAGTTCATGCTCTGGGACTGTTGTAAAACACCTTGATTTCAACAGACGGAACCTATTTAAATAATCATCAATTGTTTCTGTGAATTTTCTTTTAACACTGGCCAATTCTTTCAAACTTATCTTAGTTTGACCCATGTAGAATTGCTCATGGAAAAGTATTTCCAAGTATGCCCATGCATCTATCGAATTTGGTGGCAAAGTAGTAAACCAAATGAAGGCATTTTTTGTCAGCGAACTAGGGAAATATTTGATCCTTAAATCCTCGTTTCCCGCTAAGTCTCATGCTTCTGTCAAATATCTAGCAATATGTTCCACCGTTGACTCATTCGTTTCGCCTGAAAATTTTGTAAATTTGGGTACCTTAGTGCCCCTAGGCAATTCTGTCTGCATGATATAATCTGATATAGGGGATGTATAGTTTGGACGTCTAAGTCCAGTACTAAGGCCATTATTAGCCATAACCCTTTCTATCATGGCAGTTAAGTTATTTTCTGCAGCCAGATTTTCTCTTCTGACTCTTTGAACAACCTCATCTGGGTGTTCGTTCCTACCCACAATCCTTAATCTGGGTTGCTCCTCCTCCGTTTCTTGTCGAACGGGGAGGGTTCTTTGATTTGAAGCTTCTAAGTTAATTATTGGAGTTCCTTCGAATATCTCTGTTCTTCGTGAGGGGCCTACATCCCTAGTGGCTGTCCTAGATGACGGAATTATGTCTTGTACACGTTCTAAAATGGGCCTCTCTTCTTGATTCAAAGGCTGTTTGTCTTTCCTTTTAGGTGGCGTTATTCCCATGAATTCTGCCATTCGATTCATTTGAGATGATATCTTTTGGAAAGTCTCCATGTTTTCTCCATTTGTAGTAGTAACATTTGCCATTAGTGGGCTTAAAACTGAAGTCAATTCTCTGGCCAAAACCCCTACCATATCATGGTTGCTTGCATCCATTTCTTGTCGAAGTGCTGCTTGGTTATTTGTGGTAAAATGAGGCACCTGGGTAGAAAAACCAGTGTTATGTGCACTTCGACCCACTGAACTAACATTCGGTGAAAATGTCGCATTGTTAGTTGGGGCATATATAGATCCTGCCCCTCGTACGCCTGTTCCATATGGGTATGGCATTCCATATGAACTATTTGGCCTCCATTCGAAAGCAGAATTCGTGCCTTGACCATGCAAATTATTTGCAGCATTTGTCGAGGCAAACAATACGTCCTCTGCGCTTGTGGATGAGGGTGCGGTTGTCGACACTGAAACTAGAATAGTCCCTGAAGGCCCTGTATTATTTTCAGGCAAAGCCTGGGAATTATCTGCAGGTCTCGATCCATTTGGACCCGTTGCATCTCGTGTTTCTTGAGTAGAAGTCGAATTTGCCGCTCCTGATCCTGAACCTTGTGGGGTATCTCGATCACCCCCTGCACTGGCCGTAACAACCATTTTCTTGTTGTACCTTCGTTTGGGAATCGGTTGTGCACTGTTCTTTAATTTACCGTTCCTAAGGTTCATACAAGATCTTGATTTTGTCTAGACAAAAATAAAGCACTTGATTAAAACAATCTGCTTGACACTGTCCCACTGGGCGTGCCAATTTGTTTACGGTGATTTCCGGTAAACAACCGCTAGTCTTCCAAACTATAATAAATATGATTTGGTTACTTGCAGGATCGACTAGATTGATCCTAGGACACATAGTCAAGAAGATTGTTATCAATGTTTATTCGAACCATATTCATTATTTGTCTTCTTCAATAAGCGTTGTTCGATTAAAGAACAAATAGTCTTGACAATCACTTTGTTATATATAAATGTGACTTCAACGAAAAGATAAGTAACATAACATAGAAAATTAAAAGGACTATTGAAACGTAAAGAATCTTAAACTGCAAAAATGTAAAAGACTTTGAAAGTAAATAGCATGAAAGTAATTCGAAAGTAAATGACGTTAAAGTAAAGATACAGAAATGTAAATGGCAAGAAGTAAACGAAATGCAGTAATTCTGGAAGATAAAAACAAAAGATAATACACATGTATTAAAATGGTGGTGTCATACGTACATTTTCTCAGCGAACTCTTTCTCTTAACGCTTGATACTTGAGTAAATATGTGAGTGATTTGTACAAAATGAACACACAGAATCCTAACATTAAGACTCCTATTTATACTAGTTTCGACCTTAACGGTCCTATACCAATCTGCTGCCACGTTTCTCATAAAAACTCCTAGCGATGCCATCTGTTACTTGGACAGTTACGAAACCGTCTTCGAATTTCAAATCTTCCCGCCTGAGTCCGTCTTCGACGCGTGGCAGTGTATTAAACAAACACTACTAAAAAACACGCTAAGTAGTAATACTTGAATATATTTACAAATTCGTCTAAGTCCCCGAAGACACATACTTTTCACTAGCTTTCAATATTCATTATCTTCATAGTGAACTTAGAAATATTTACTCTCGAAGCATGACCATCAGTAGTCATTTTTATTTTTAAGGGATGGCCATCAGTAACCATCTTTCCTTCGATTTTCTACCTCTTCGAAGGATAAATACTTCAAAACGAAATCTTCAGCTAACACCTCCCCTAATGGAAAAAGAACTGGTGGACATATTTATGAGCACCTTGCAAGGACCATACTACGACAAGATGGTCGGAAGCATATCTTCAGGGTTCTCGGACTTGGTAGTCATTGGTGAGAGAATTGAAGATGGAATCAAAAATGGGAAGATACAAGGGGCGCCCTCAGGTTCCTATCACACAAAGAAGTCATATGACGGAAAAAAGGAACCCAACACCGTTGGAGCAATCCTGGTTAATCAGACACCAACACTACAACGGAAGGATCAGCAAAAACAACAGGGTGGCCAACGCCCCTGGAGGTCCAAGCCAAAACGATCGTTTACCCCATTGCACATGCCGCTGTCTCAAGCTCTGCAACATCTGCTCAGTCAGAACTTGATAACTCTGCTGCTTCCATACTCAGCTCCAGCTAACCCCGCTCCCGGGTACAAGCATCATGCTAGATGCGCTTATCATTCAGACAGTCCTGGTCATGATACAGAGGATTGTGGGCCGTTGAAACACAAGATACAAGATTTGATTGAAGAAGGGCTCATTGAGTTCGAAGATCCTAGCAAGTCTAAAGCCATAGGTGGCTAGAAGGAGGATTTCTCAGATCATTAGTTTTGTTTTCATTCGCAATTTCTTTCCGTTTGTTTAAACATTAGTCTTATGACATATGCTATGTACTTTACAACAATCATTAATGCATTGCTTACGTTTGTCTTGATTCATTCCTAGTGTTCTCACTATATTCAAAACGGTGTTTTTACTTGGTTTTCTCCTTTGTGATATTCAACTCTCGATTAAAGTCGTACACCTTTAGAGGGAGAATGACGAAAACGATACCACAATTTCATACACTACGCTTTCGAACAGACCATGTTGACGATGTACAGGCATTGTTCAATTCCTAAATAATGGAGATATAAGGATGTTAATCCCTTGTCAACCCCTTTGAGCCTAAAGAAGTAGGAGTTTTCCTTCATATAAAATAAAACCCTTCATATATAACCTGGGGTAGGGTAGCTGCTCAGTTAACTTAATCATTCCAAGTCGTTCCTTTGAACATAATCACCGATGGTTCCCCGTCATCATTAAGTCTGGCAGTCAGTATCCGCAAAGAAAAAAGAGAAAGCAATGCAAGGGCCTGCTAAGTCAAAACCTATTAAGGAGACTTAGGCAAAATTGGGGCATCCCGCTGACTGTAGTTTTAAAATGAACAATTCAGGCAAAAGTTAGGGATAACAAAGTCGAAAAGAGGTCACTATGTACCTTCGACAAAAGGAAAGATATCACAAAAAGGAGAATGACTGCCTTTGCAGATAAACCTTTGGTTTTTGAACCATCATGACAATGTCATAATTCCCCAAATTCTCTTGGAAACTAAATGCATAGTTAACTGAGCATAGGACTGGAGAACATCACGAAGATTGGGATGGGTACAAATAAACTTTGAGCCTCTATCTTTTGTTTCTTTAAACCGTGAACCAGGCCACGTTACAACCCTTAAAAGTCCTAACTGAAGCATGGTTAGTTCGAAAGCATATCGTTAGTAAAGGTATCCCGACTCCTTAAGGTCTACTATAACTCCTGAGTTGATATCACTTCTTACAAAAAAAACTTGTTTTATTCAAAAAAATGTTTTTAAACTTTCAAGACAAACATATGCATTCGCATCTTATGAATTTCATTACAAAGTACACTTGTCTATGTGGATTCAGATGTTTAAACATCAGGGAGAAGTTGCAAGGGGCATGGCTAATGACAAAAAATCCTATCGATAGACGAAAGAGCCTTCAACAAAAGAAGCTTATCAAAAGAAGAAACATCCCTTACACATGACCGGGATGGCTAATGTGTACACAGGGCATAACCCGTCATCATCCCATTTACATGGGGCAATCTAATCAAGATCCATAGAATCTCTCAAGGACGCTGAATAGCTTATGGGGCAAGCCCATTACCTGGGGGCACGTTGCAAAGGTCACTCAGTATCAGATGGGGTCAATACCACTCTCACATCCTTTCCAGGAATCTTTATAGGACATTTCTCAATCTGTCCATATAGTCTTCTTTAAGACATGTTCAAATACTTTTTACCCTTTCTAGGAGCCTTTTTCAGATAGTCTTTTAAGACCCATTTTCTTATCCTCTCTATTTTCAAACCCTTTCAAACAGTCTTCTCTAAGACATGTTCCTTTCTAAGAACCTTTTCTAGGTAGTCTTCTGTAAGACATCTCTTAACTTTTTCAGTTAGTCTTTTAAGACATATTCAAACTTCTCTTATGCTTTCAAGAACCTTGTCAAGCTTTGTTTAAAGTACAGAGTCTTCTCTAAGACAGTTCACCATCCTTTCTGGGTGACCTTCTTCAAGATGTTTTTCCTAAGTTTTGTTTAAAACCCCACATTCCTTAAAAACAGTCTTTATCCTCTATGGGAATATTTTTGACCCTCTGCACAAACACATCTCTTTGAGCTTTGTTTAAAGTGCAGTCTTGTTTAAGACAATTTCCCATTCTTTCCAAGGACCTCTTCAGGTAGTCTTATAAAAGATATCATCTCATTCTAAGTACTCAGCAAATCACTGTCCGTCGGGCGCAACCGAAACGCAGGACCCATTCTGAAAAGCATCTGCTTCACATTCAAATCAACACTTACAATCAAGAATCCTATTGACTAGGGGCATATCTTTCAAGAATTCAAACACAAGGAGCATTGTTGCGTAACTGATCTTCCCACGCCCGTACTATTTGCGTCCCGCAGTGTGGGATCAGCATACATGCATAATTCTCATTTATTTTGAGAATCTCATTACATGACACATGCATCATAACATTGCATACAACTAACACTGCCTTTTCAAGTCACTTCATAATCAGAAGGATGTTATCATCCAATTACAGTGCAAATACGATCGTATCAACGATTCAATCCTAACAGATACAATTCTAATACCTCATTCCAAGTCTTTCTTCAAAGACAATCCAGAAGCAATCTAAGAATTTCTTACCTCTCCAGGTAGTCTTGTCCAAGACAATTATCCTAACCTTTCCAAGCAGTCTTGTGTAAGACGTATCCTGACCTTTTCTAGGTAGTTTTGTTTAAAACGTCCCATGTCCTTTATAGGAACCTTTCTAGGTAGTTTTGTTTAAAACGTCTTTTGTCCTTTATAGGAACCTTTCTAGGTAGTTTTGTTTAAAACACATCATGTCCTTTATAGGAACCTTTCTAGGTAGTTTTGTTTAAAACGTTTCATGTCCTTTATAGGAACCTTTCTAGGTAGTTTTGTTTAAAACGTCTTATGTCCTTTACAGGAACCTTTCTAGGTAGTTTTGTTTAAAACGTCTTATGTCCTCTATAGGAACCTTTATAGGTAGTTTTGTTTAAAACATGCCATATCCTTTATAGGAACCTTTATAGGTAGTTTTGTTTAAAATATATCATTCCCTTTATAGGAACCTTTATAGGTAGTTTTGTTTAAAACATATCGTTCCCTTTATAGGAATCTTTCTAGGTAGTTTTGTTTAAAATGTATCGTTCCCTTTATAGGAACCTCTCTAGGTAAGTCTTGTTTAAGATATCCCGTATCCTATCTAAGAGCCTTTCCAGGTGAATCTTGTGTAAGACGTATCACACCATTTCCAAAAACTGTTCTAGGTTAGTATTGTTTAGAACATATCATTCCTTTCTAGGTAATCTTCTTAAAGACATGTATCCAATTCCTCCTTATCCTCTTCAGGAGCCTCTATAGGTCAGTCTTGTTTGAGACATATCCAAGTTAACCTTATAGTCTTGTTTAAGGCGTGTCGTATTATTCCGGAGAACCTTTCTAGGTTAGTCTTGTTTAAGACGTACCATAACCTGTCTTGGTAGTCCTGTTTAAGACGTTTCATATCTCTTTAGGAGCCTTTCTAGGTGAGTCTTATTTAAGCCATATCATACCTTTCTAGGTAGCCTTCTTAAAATGTTTATCCAATCTATTCTAAGACATACCTAATGCTTTTAAAGAACTCCGCAGTAAGTCTTCTCCAAGACATTCTTCCTAAGCATTGTTCAAAGCCTAAGCTTCTTCGCATCAACTTTCGATATATCCTATTCAGGAACCTCTTCAGGTAGTCTTATGTAAGACATTACTTCCTCTCTCCTCAGATACAATCAAATGATCCAGGTCTAAAAAGCATATGCTTTAGACAAATGCCCCGCCAGGCAAACAGGTGGCATCTATAAATCCATCTCCCACAGAAATCCTTCCCTACGCAAGCAAATTTAAGGGCATTTCAGTGTCCAATCATCTTCTACCTCTTCAGGTTCAAGAAGATTGAACAGGGGCAGCTGTCATACCCCAAAATTTGCCTTCCATATTCCATTTACAATGATTCAAAGTTCAAGATTCAATCCCAAAGCTTTGCTCAAACAATCCCAAGATCCACAGTCAACTGATCCAATCCTAAAGGCCAACTACAATCAAAGCATGATTCAAACCTATGATCATTGGTCAAACATCAAGTATAGAGGTGCATAACCATCATTTGATCAAGGATTGATCATGATTCCATAAATGAAACTCAGAGATGAACAAGCACAAAAGGTTCAAAGTAGGGTTTCTTAAGAGAAAGTCAACCCAACTTTGACTGGGCATAACTTTCACATGGAACATCAAAAATTCCCCACTCAAAGCCTATTTTGAAGGAAATTGGATTCTCTACAACTTTGCCTCTCACAAGCCAGGGCTAGAAATGCTTCATTTAAGAGATAGAGTGCAAAAGATTATAGGTCATTTTCAAGCATCTTTCAAAAGCAGTTTTCTTGCAAAGAGGGTATGATCAAGATAAAAGCTCCAAATGGAAAATATGTTCCAAAGTGGCTTATAGAGGACCTCTTGAGGTTTCCAAAAAGTCCTAGAACTCCCTCATAGCTTAAGAATTGAGTGAGATATGATTGATCAAAGTTGGTTGATTCTTGGAGGCAAAATGTGAAATGACAAAGTTCAAATTGGATTTCTTGCAAAAAGGCCCACACTTTTATGACTTAAACTTGGCCCATAAGTTATCCAAAACACATGCCACGAATAATAAACATTTTATTTGATTTCATACAATTTTATTTCATTTAAAATTAATTTTTAATGATTTAAATAAATGGAAAATCAAATATTTTGTTAAGGAAGAAATTTTGTTGATTTCCAATCAACATTAATGCCAAAATATAATCTATTTTCGTGACAAAACAGTAGGGAAAAGATTCATACAAATTTTGGCCAAATATATAGCTTATTATTCAAGAATAAGATCAATTTTCATAAACATGGAAATATTGGATACAAATGCTTTGGGCTTTGTTTTTTAACCTAATTCTATTGTCCTATAAGTATACAACACTTAGCAACAGAATAGGGGTGGGAAAATTGAATCGGAGCAGAGCATTCAAGAACTCAAAATTCACAAAGAAGGTGAATTCGGATTTGGGGAATTAGAGATTGTCGAAGGTTTCTAAGGGTTGCAACCCGTTCATTGACGTTCACTGAAGCTATTGGGATACTCAGGCATCGTCAACACCCCCAGAATTTCTCCATAATAGCCGAGGTATGTAGTTTCAAAAACTGGATCGATTAGCATAGTACACGCATGTTCATGATGATTTGATTGTGTGTTTGGGTTTGTATTATTGCTGTGAACGTTTCTGGGTTAATTAATTGTGTTTTGGGGCATCATAGCGTAATCGGCCATTGGAGGCCGAGCAAGGTTCTAGGGTTTCGGATTGGGGTTTTTTCATAGGAGCTAAATTAAGGTTAATTGATGGTATAGCCTGGTTCGCATGGTTGAGACGAGTAAGGTGATAGGGTCACGCCAAGTTTATTCAAACGTATGCGCATTCGCTATTTTCGTGTTCTGGGTTTTGCTACGAACAATTCGTAGCTAATTTACCGAAGTCTTACAGTGGCGAAGCATCTGGAATTCGATGCTATCATTGTAAGAAGGAAGGTCACACAAGAAAAGTGTGCCCTGAACGCCTGAAAGATAATGGAGGTAAGGATAATGGCAAGGCAACCATTGTTCAAGATGATTTTGAATCATCTAATGTTCTTGTGGTTTCAAGTAGTGACTCGAGAAGAGAGTGGATTATGGATTCAGGTTGCACTTGGCACATGACTCCAAACAAAGACTTGTTCGAGGATTTATGTGATCTAGATGGTGGATCAGTATTGATGGGAAACAACAAGGCTTGCAAAATTGCAAGTGTTGGATCTGTGAGATTCAAGCTCCATGATGAGTCAATAAGGTTGTTGACTGAAGTAAGGTATGTTCCTGATTTGAATAGAAATCTGCTTTCTCTTTGTGAATTCGACAAGAAAGGATATGTTTTCCAAGGAGAGAAAAGTATCCTAAGAGTCATGAAGGGGTCGAAGGAAGTCTTGAGAGGCGTAAAGAAACAAGGCTTGTATACCCTTGAGGCTGAAGTTGTAAGTGGTTCGAAAAATGTTGCATCCACAAAACCTTTGTTAAAGACACAAATCTGGCACATGAGATTGGGCCATGTCAGTGAAAGGGGTCTGGTCGAATTAGGGAAACAAAATCTGCTTGGTGGAGATAAAATCGAAAAGCTAAAGTTTTGTGAACCCTGTGTATTTGGAAAATCTTGCAGAGTGAAGTTCAACAAAGGCAAAGAAAGAACACATGGATCCCTTGATTACATCCATGCTGATCTTTGGGGGCATGCAAGGTGTCCATCACATTCAGGAGCAAGGTATTTTCTATCCATAGTTGATGATTATTCCAGGAAGTTATGGGTATTCATCCAGAAGACTAAGGATGAAACTTTTGAGAATTTCAAAAGTTGGAAGACTCTGGTCGAAAATCCGACTGACAGAAAGGTCAAGAGGTTGAGAACCACAATGGCCTTGAATTTTGCAATGAGGCATTCGACAGTTTTTGTGCGGCCTCTGGTATTGCAAGGCACATAACTACTGCAGGGACTCCCCAACAAAATGGTTTGGCTGAAAGGTTTAATCGAACTATTTTGGAGAGAGCCAGATGCATGTTGACTAGTGCGGGGTTAAAGAAGGTGTTTTGGGCTGAGGCTGTTTCGACAACAACATATCTGATAAACAGATGTCCTTCGACAGTGTTAGATATGAAGACACCTGAAGAAGTTTGGTCGGGACATCCACCAGATCTCGACAAACTGAGAGTATTTGGCTGTGTAGCCTATGCTCACATTAGGCAAGACAAGGTCGAACCTAGAGCTCTTAAATGCATGTTCATGGGATACCCTGAAGGAGTCAAAGCTTATAGGCTATGGTGCCTAGAGCCAGGTCACAGGAGGTGTATCACCAGTCGAGATGTAGTTTTCAATGAAGCTGAAATGGCTTTTAAGAAAACTGATGGTATTGGTCGAAGTACAGAAACATCTGACGAAGAGCTGGAACAGGTAGAGATTCCTGTTGAGGTGGAGCATGTTGATGTTCAATTACATATCCTTGATGAAGTCGAAGAAGAAGTAGATGATGCTGAGGAAAATGAGGAAACTGTCGATGACTACCTATTGTCGAGAGATAGGTCGAGAAGAGTCATCAAGGCACCTCAGAGACTTGGGTATGCAGATCTTATAGCTTATGTCTTAATCTCTGCAAGTAGGTTCTAGACGAAAAACCTAGAGACTCTAAGGAAGTTATTAGGAGTCAAAATAAGACTGAATGGCTAAAGGCCATGGATGATGAGATGAAATATCTTCATGATAATCACACTTGGGAACTGATCAAGAAACTTGCTGGGTCAAGGTTAGTCAGCTGTAAATGAATTTTCAAAGTTAAGGAAGGAATTGAAGGAGTGACGTCGAAAAGATACAAGGCAAGGTTAGTTGCAAGGGGTTTCACTCAGAAAGAAGGTGTCGACTTCAATGATGTGTTTTCTCCTGTTGTGAAGCATAGGTCCATTCGAATGTTGCTTGCCATGGTGGCACAGTTCGACCTTGAACTCGAACAGATGGATGTGAAGACTGTGTTCTTGTATGGTAATCTAGATGAAACGATCCTGATGAGGCAACCTGAAGGGTATGTCAAAAAGCGGAAGGAAGATTATGTGTGCAAGTTAAACTATGTAATATTTCTGCTATTAATAAACATAGTTCTTTCTGACGTACTGCTTATAATCTTGGTAAAGCACATAGAATTCATGCTCCTTTGACTAACACTGTCTACCCTAATCTATTTGATGTTATTTATACTGAGTTGTGGGATCTCTCTCCCTTGCCCTCTAGCTCGGGTTATAGGTATTACATAGCATTTGTTGATGGTCATACAAAATACACCTGGCTGTATTTTCTTAAACAGAAGTCTGATGCTCTACAAGCATTCAAACTTTTTCATATGTTTGTTAAAACATAGTTTCAGGTCACCATTAAATCTGTTCAGTCAGACTTTGGTGGTGAATTTCGTCCATTCACAAAGTTCTTGACAGAATTAGGCATCACACACAGGCTTACATGCTCTCATACCTCGCATCAGAATGGGACTGTTGAGCGAAAGCACCGACATATAGTTGAAATGGGGTTAACCCTCTTGGCTCATTCTTCTATCCCACTAATCTACTGGGACCATAGTTTACCCACTTCCACATATCTGATCAATAGGCTACCAGCTCTTACATTGCCAAAATATACCTCCCCATTTCATGCCCTGTATGGAAAACAGCCAAAATATAATACTTTAAAAGTGTTTGGCTGCTCATGCTTCCCTCTACTAAGACCATACAATAAACATAAATTGCAGTGTCAAAGTCAAGAGTGTGTTTATTTAGGAGTGTCCACCCAACACAAAGGGTTCAAATGTCTCAGTAGAGAGGGAAAAAATATGTGTCCAAGGATGTTACCTTTGATGAGCACAACTTTCCTTTTTCCAAATTGTTTTCCTCTGTTCAGTCAAGTACTAATCATAATTCTGCCCAGTATTCTTTACCTTGTCCCAATGTGAATTCTTCTGCTCCTTTAGCAAATGTCCAGCCTGGTGCATCAGTTTCACATACCAATACACACTCTCCAACTCATGTGTCTGACACTGTACCTCATGTCCAACTCAGACCTCATATGTCCAGTCATAGTGTCCAGTCTATCAATGACATACCTGTCATAGGCCAACAACCACCACCTTTATCTCCTGAAAAAATTACTCCTACTTCTCCTAATGAGACTTCACCTATGCCTAATGTCACATCTGTTTATCCTGAGGATAATAGAGTTACTCTGAATACTAGTCCAGCTCACGGCCCTGAGGGCATTGATAATAGTGAACTGCCACATTCAACTCCCATAGCACCAAATGTCTTAGACACAGTTCATCTTTCTCCTTCTTCAAATGAATTAACTATCTCTTCTCCCATTCTTGTCTCCAGCTCTTCAAACTCTCCCTCCATTACTGCTCCTAATTCCACTCCCACCTTTTTAGTCAATGATCATCCTATGCTTACTTGAGCCAAAACAGGAAATTCAAAACCTAAAGCCTTTGTTGTTAACACTGCTTGTGAACCTACCAGTTCCAAACAGGCCTTGAACAAACCTGAGTGGGCACAAACTATGCAGACTGAATTCAATGCCTTGCTAGCAAATAAAACCTGAACCTTAACTACTATGCCTCTTGATAGAAAAGTTGTAGGGTGCAAATGGATTTTTAAGTTCAAACAGAATGCTGATGGTTCTATTAATAAACATAAAGCCAGGCTTGTGGCCAAAGGCTATCATCAAGAGGAGGGTTTTGATTTTATAGAAACCTTTTCACCTGTGGTTAAGCCAACAACTATCAGATTCATTTTAACTCTCGCTCTCACTCATCAATGGGATATTCAACAAGTTGTTGTTAATAATGCATTTCGGAATGGTATTCTTCAAGAAGAATTCTACATGACTCAACCTCCTGGCTTTGTTACTGGTGATAGGTCTCTAGTGTGTAAGCTTCACAAAGCTATATATGGACTTAAACAAGCCCCTAGGGCCTGGTATGATAAGCTCACTCATGCACTATTGCAGTTTGGATTCAGTGCTTCCAGGTGTGACACTTCTCTGTTTGTATACTTTAAACAAGGTATATCTCTATATGCTTTAGTTTATGTAGATGATATTCTAATTACTGGCTCTAGCTCTGCTCTCATTCATGATCTCATCAACAAACTACATCATGAATTCACATTGAAGAAACTAGGCAGACCTAGTTACTTTCTGGGCTTTGAAGTTAAATTTCAGTCTAATGGGTCCTTATTACTTACTCAGACAAAGTACATCAAAGACCTTCTCTCCAGAGCCAAGATGGATGGTGCAAATGGTGTTCCCACCCCTATGCTGAGCACGTGTAAATTGAGTAGACATGGCACCAATTATTTTGCTGATCCTCAACTTTATAGGTTTATTGTTGGAGCTCTCCAATATGTTACCTTAACAAGACCTGATATCTCCTTCAGTGTTAACAAAGCATGCCAGTTCATGGCAAGCCCTCTGGACACTCATTGGGCTGTAGTTAGGAGAATTTTAAGATACTTAAGTGGCACTATTGCTTGTGGTTTGTTATTATCTCCTTCCATTGCAGGTTCTAAGTTCTCTGTCCGTGCCTACAGTGATTCTGAATGGGCAAGCGATCCTGATGACAGAAGATCGACTTCAGGATCATGCTTATTCTTTGGCCCTAATCTGGTTGCTTGGAGCTCCAAAAAGCAGTCCTTAGTAGCCCGTTCGAGCACAGAAGCAGAATATCGGACGTTGGCTCATACCACCTCTGAACTACTGCGGTTAGAATCATTACTTGTTGAATTTCACATTCCCTTTCACACACCAGTTCTGTTATGTGATAATCTTAGTGCAGTTCTACTTTCCCATAATCTTGTGTTACATGCTTGTACGAAGCACATTGAGTTATATATCCACTTTGTTCGTGAAAGGGTTGTCTCAAAACATATGCACATACAACATGTTCCAGCAGCGGCACAGATTACTGATACATTAACCAAACCTCTTGGTTCTGCAGCCTTTGAACAGTTGCGTCACAAACTCTAGGTCCTCTACCCAGCATCGTCCACTTCAGTTTTAGGGGGGGTGTTAGATATATTGCTAAGCTGATTACTTGTATGCAATGTGTATTACTGTTTACTTTGTATAGGTGAATTATAACCGTTTCGGTTAGAAGTTTGTTACTGTGTGGTAACGATTTCCCAGAGTAGTTATAGCTTGCTGAGTGTGTATTCAGGTCCTATAAAACCTGCACACATGTATGATCTATTCAAGCAATCTTATCCCTTTCTTCCCTTGCCTCTCTTTCACTTTCTGAAGATGAGAGATGCATTCATCTTCACATGTGTGGTTAATGTTAGTGTGGTATTCTCTTTTAGTGGTCGGTTGACTGTTGCTTTTCTTTTCTTGTTGTCTTGAATTTTTTTTTTTGTATATGTGAATTTATTTTCATGTTTGTTTTTGTATTGGTGTGTTTGAAAGGCCAGTTTGATACCTTTTTATGCCCTAAGCTCAGTTATGTGTACTTTTCAAAATTCGACGAAATTTGTTGTTTTATTATATTGAAAGTTAGAGAATATGTACAAATGTTGATAGATTACATTCTACTAATTAATTATTCACTCTTATTTTTAATTTTGTGATATTGAATATCATTCTCAAATACACATGTTTAAATAATAATCATAAAATATTAGCCTCAAATCTACCAAATGAACGAAAAACTATGGGATCTGAATCTTTTGGCAAACTTGTTTAGTCCTTCCAAATGAAGAAAAGGGAGGATATATATCTTTTATTGTTAATAGAGAAAAGAATTGTTCTTTAATTGCATAGGAGAGGCTTAAATAGAACAAAAGAGAGAGTAAATAAGTGGCAATACACAAGTAAAGAACATTAAAGAATCAATTACAATACTATATATAGATAGATATATATTTTTATTTTTCAGAGTCATCAGTAGCAACCAATACGCAAGGGGAAAGCTGATTAATTTGCTGGGTGATCGAGCTTGAAGCAGTTCAGACAATATTTTGGTTTGTCATTAAATTTTAATTCATCTTAGCTCTACATTTTCTGCATATATACAAGTTTACTGGATACGTATGTCATTGAATGCTAGTGGTGATTCTGTAATATATAATTTAGTATATAAAAGTGGATTAATTTGCTTAGAAGTTCTGACAACTTTGGTTTGTTACTATATTTTAATCCAAATCAAGATGAAGCCTTAATTCAGGATCTTGATGTTTTTCAGTACACAACTCTGCATTTTAACATAGTTGGCTGAATTAGACGATATTTAAACAATAAATTTTTTTTTTAATTAAAAATGTGTCTGCTAACAAGTGTGTTGCTAACCCTTTTTTTATAACACAAAAATGTTTGATGTTTTTCTTACGGTATATTTTTTTAAACATACAATGCATAAAGTTGAAGTTGTATCAAAATATTTATTGACATTTCAAATTTTGGCTTGCAAATATTAAAGACACAATCATCTCATCAACGGTTGAGATTTCAATATGAAGCGTGAGGACGGGACACCGCTTATTGCTTTGGATAATCAAATTCAAGATGAAGCCTTATTACCCGAGTATATTAAAATAGAAAAAGAAAATAAATGGGGACCTAGGATGAGTATGGTTAATCCAGATCAAGATGAAGCTGTAGCCTTACTAATTCAGATTCAGGAGGAAAGGGATCTTGATCTTGAAAGTGAACCCTCAGGAGTAGAAAAGATCATTGAAACATGTTGCGAACTCGATAATCAATTTAATTTGATAAGTGAAGCATATCACTTGCTATATGGAGGTCCAAATAATTTGTTAGATGAATCTTCTCATCAAACTGAAATTGAGACCCCTATGAAAATCAGTGTGCTGCATATTGCAGCTTGGAATGGTAACGATGACATTGTTGCTCGTTTAATTAAACGTGCCCCAAAACTTTTGTCAGAAAATAATAAAAACAATGATAGTGTCTTACATGTAGCTGCAAGAGGTGGAAACATCTCAACTGTTAAAATTCTATTAGAAGGTTATACTAGATTTCAAATGCAGCAATTAAAAACAATGTCAAATAGCAGCCGTCAATCGAAAGATGATTTCGAACAGCGTATTAGGGAGGAACTATTAACCTTTGTGAAACGGGATAATAATCAAGGCAACACTATGTTTCATGAGGTAATGTTATGCGACAAGAGCAAAATTGGCGGGAATATGATTTTCAATGTTTGTGAAATTTTCCAAACTAAAGATCAGAATCAGAAGTCATCGTCAAATAGTTGTTACGATTATACAATAGATATTGTTAACCATGCAAAGAAAACAGTACTTTACCTTGCAGTTGAAAATGGAAAAAAGGATGCAGTTGATCTAATATTGGAGAAATGTCGCAAGAATGATTTGATGCCAAAGGGATTATCGCCCTTTGTAGCAGCAATCATGATGCATAATCAAGGTTTGTGTTTACATGTTTACAAAGTTAGATGATACTGTTGTTTTTCTTATAAAGCCTGGTCTCATAAGAGAACATTAATCAACTTAATCTTCTCTCTTAGGTTTTCAATCCTTCCATGCAAGTATCCTAACACTTCCTTATTCTACCATTTTAGATCACCCTTTAAAAAATCAAGTTTTTCCTTAAAATAGAATTTCATTAACCCAAAGTTCTCCTAATTTGCCTAGCTACTATATGCAACATCTTCCTTAAAATCTTCATGCGTATGCCAATAATTATTAAACCTAACGGGTTTGAACCCTTAACATTAGGTGGAATACTTAATAACTATCCGCCAATAACCCTTGACTTATAACACCTATGTTTTTCTACCAACCTTCTAATAATAAAGTCTTTTCTAGTTGACTAATGATTGGCCCATTTATTTAATGTTAAGAGTAACGTCTAAGAGATCCATTAACTAGACAAAATTAGAAAGTTTTTTAATTAAGGTAATTTCCTTTTCCATCCATATATGTTTTTTAAACCCTTGGCAAAAAGTCAAAAATACTCACTGTTCATGGAGATGCATGTCTGAACGCATCGTTGGCAAAAATGAAATGTAGTGCGTTTTGATAAGTATCTCTAAAATTACCTGAGAGTATTCTACCTCTTGAGTGTTTTGAGAGGTATGAGTTTTCCGTTTTGTTTCGGGGTGGAGCATCCCTTTTCATAAGGTTAGAAAAAGAAATTACCTTAATTAATTCAAGGGTTAAATAAGTTTTTGGTCTTCAGTTTCATTTTTAGTCCTTTTGGATTTTAGCTGGTTTTTGGGAATGATTTTTTTTTTGTAAAAACCATTGTCTAAAGACGGGGAGGAACTAAAAATGAAAACTACAGTATTTATAGCGACCAAAACCTTTTTTAACCATTAATTCAATAGTGACCTACCACTATCTAGCCTTCCTTTTCTCTACAACTACTGGAACATAGTTTATTTTAAATAATCCTTTTATTTGGAAGACTAGACGTTAAGTAATTATTTGCAACTAAGTAAATGATTCACATCTATCTTAAGACACACTCCAAAGAAACTTAAATCCACAAAAAAAGGATTGAAATCCCATTAGAATTATTTCAGGTCAAAGAATAACCCCATTTTTACCATTTATACAGGAACAAAGCTCTAATCACAAAAGAGTCCAACAACAAAGTATCACATAGATTCATCCATCACTTCATGTTTGATAAAAAAATCCATGTGACTTTTTGATATGAAATGATGCACATTTTCTTGCTTTATTCTCCCATCCAACCCTATACTAATAGATAGAGTCACCAATTGTATGTGAGATACACTCTCGAATCCTTACATCTTGGAACAATATGTTTGGCGTTAACACTACTTTTATATTAGTTGAAATTCACAAGAGAGTTGCCTAATTTGTGAGATATTTGATTCTACAAAAGATATATGAAATGTTTTATAAAAGAATTTCAATAAAAATATTCTTAATAATATTGATCATTTCTAAAAAAAATAGAAATTATATTAAGAAATAGATACAAGATATATTTTAAACCAAAATAACATTTAGTAGAGATTAGTGGCTATAAATTTTTTGTTGTTGGTGTCAGAAATGATGAGGATCATTCAAAAACATAAGCCAACTTGGATCCATTCAAAGGACAAACATGAAAGGCTTCCTCTTCATTATGCTGCATCTATAGGTTACCTTGAAGGGGTTAATTTCTTACTTGAATTATGTGAATGTTGCACCATTCAAAGGGACAAGAATGGTTATTTCCCGATTCATCTAGCTTCTTATGGAGGTCATGTGGAAGTAGTGAAGAAGTTGTTACAATACTGTCCAGATCCAACCGAGATGCTTGACTATTCTCATGAGCGTAATATTCTTCACATTGCAGCCAACCATGGAAAACATGAGGTGGTTTGTTACATATTACAAAGTGAAATTCTCAAACATCATAAATTGATAAACCAAAAGGATAATAAAGGAGATACCCCTTTGCATTTAGCTGCAAGATCATGTCATCCCACAACAGTGTATTACATAGTTAATGAAAAAAACAAAAGAGTGAATATTGATTTGGTTAACAAAAACAATGAAACAGCACTTGACATTGTTAATGCACTTTACGGGGTTGAAAAATCATCTTTGAGACAGGCAAGTTACTCTATACTCTTTTAAGCTCTAGAAAATGTGAAATTAATCATTAAATTTGTCTTAAACGCTAACAAAAAGTGAATTAGCAATTCTTTTAAACTGGTGTAGAAATTTTTTAACATGTTTGCAATATTTTCAGAATCTTACATGGAGTGCATTTAAATCTGCCGGTGCAAAGCAAAGTCTAAGGAAAGTAAGACCCCACAATGAAGAATCCCAACAAAGTGAGAAACAAAGTAAAGAAAAAGAGAATGATTCAGAAAGATATAAGGACAGAATAGAAAACCTTACAGTTGTTTCAACCCTTATACTCACAGCATCGGTAGCAGCATGTTTAGCTGTTCCCGGTGAAGCGGATGGAAATGCAAATAACTTAAATCATGCAATGTTTCAATTTTTCATTCTCTTCATCACAATATCATTGTTCAGTTCGATTAGTGCTACAATCATACTCTTTTGGGCAACACTTGGACTAACCGAATTGGTGACTTTCACCCTCAAAATTGTGATGCCACTTCTTGGAATCGCTCTCATTTCATTAGCTTTGGCTTTCATGGGTGGTATATACACTGTCATCAGTAAACTTAGTTGGTTGGCCAATGTTTTTTTGGTTATAAGTGTGATATTCATTATAGTTGTGGTTTTGTTATACATACTCCTTTTCCTTCCATCTTCATCAACTATAAAGCCATTGAGATACATTTCTCACTATCCTTTCCTTTATTTAGCATCACGTGCTGAACGTAAAATTGATCAAGGTCTTAAACCCTGGGGGTAGTACAAGTTAATATTAAGGTGTGTTGTCTCCCTTTTTGTGTGTGTCTAATATATGTTTATGTACATATATTGTAATAATTATGAATGTTTTTCTTGTGTGTACCAATAAATGCCAAATAATGTTTTATCGTGACGGTACTGGTTTAAGAATTGATTTTTTTTAAGCAAGAGATATATTGATAAGATAACCCAAGTTCTCAAAGTATGATACAAAAAAACTATAGGAAAATTATACGTCAATTGCATCTTACAATAGATAAAGAAGATGATGTTTACTAAACTCGTAAAAATTACAATTGGGTTGGATACTTTTCCCAACAAAAGCCCATTTCCAAACCAACGTTTTCACACCCCAAACTATGTCTGAAATGTTCCACGTCTCTTCCCTAAAAATGATCCCATTTCAAACCAACCAAAGAGACCAACAAACTGCCAACCACACCACTCCCTCCTTTCCCTTTCAAACTTTAACTTTCTTTCCGAAATTCAACCATTTTAAAAAGCTTTCCTTTATATCCCCCGCTTTATAATTATCAAAACCAATCCAAGCGACAATATCCTTCCAAACTAAGTCTGCATTGGGACAAGACAAAAGCGAATGAATCATAGTTTCTTCATTCATGCAACAGAAAACACAAGAGGAATTGAAATAAGGGAGAATACCTCTATGAGTTAACGCAACTCTTGTCGGGAGCTTATTAACAAAACACCTCCATCCAAATGCTTTTATCTTCATCGGAACGTCCATCTTCCAAACAATTATGAGCGCCTTATCGTGCTTACCTGAGGGACCAAAAGGAATATGCACCAAATTGATAATATGGTAACAACTTTTAACCGAGAAAAGCCCTTCCTCTTTTGCCTGCCATTGGACTATATCGAGATTGTTTTGATCAATACTAACAACGTTCAGCTCCTGCTGCATCAACAACATATCATATGCTATACCAGAACCGGCCAAGGGGCTGGTTGTTGTCGAATCCTGCTGTGACAGCAGCGTTTCATCCGTTACAGTAGAGTTGTTCCAACATTTACGGGGGATACCAAAGTCCCCCCACGACCATTCTTTGTCGCGCCAACCTCCCATAAGAGCCACCGCAACATCCTGCAAATGAGATTCATAAAATAACAGTGGGAAAAGATCTTTTAACTTGCCCTAAAGCGTCCAATTGGAATGCCAAAGTGAAGAAATGAAGCCATTTCCCATAGAGAATTTACAAGCCGAGTTGAAGAATTCTAGATATTTGACTAAGTCCAAGGACAAAATATCCTTCCACCATGACGATATAGAAACCTTCCCCTTGCCTTTTCCTCCCCCGTACACCACGCTAAGATTAATATCTTCATATCTTGCTTTCAAAACCCCATACCACAAAGAATCGGGTTGATCAAGAATTCTCCACTTCCACTTACATAAAAGCGCCAAATTGATATTGCCGATCCTTCTAAGTCCCAAACCCCTTCTCGATTGGGAGAAAAACTGCTTCCCAAATCGCCTAATGAATGCACCTTTTATCTTCCGATCCACCCCACAAGAAATTAATTTGAATTTTAGAGATCTCTTTTGTGATTTTCTTAGGCGCCTTATAAAAAGATAAATTGAAGATTGCTAAGCTTTCTAGAATCGACTTTATAAGAGTAAGTCTTCCCCCGAAGCTAAGAAACCTCCCTTTCCAAGTAGCCAATCTCTTCTTTATATTCCTCAACAAGGGATCCCAAGGGGAAATTCTTCTTGGGTTTCTTCCGATTGGTATACCTAAAAACCTAAACTCTTTTCCTTCCCTCCTACAAGCAAGAAAGTTAGTAGCCACCTCCAAAAAATTGTTGCTAATATTTATACCGATTAGTTTACTTATATGGAAGTTTATGCCAAGACCCGAAATCAATTCAAACGTTCTCAACACCGATTTTATGGCCCAAAGATGAGACCAACTACCATCTCCTACCAAAAGCCTATCATCCTCAAATTGAAGAACGTCTATAAAACTCCTTCCGTTGAAAGCAAATCCCGCATAATATTCATTTTCCACCACTATGTTCACCAAGCCCTTCAATCCTTCCGCCACGATGACAAAAAGAAAAGGAGATATCGGGTCGCCTTGCCTAAATCCCCTATCCACCATGAATTCTTTGGTGGGGCTACCATTCACCATCACCGACATGTTACTAGTAAATACCAACGCGTTCATCAACTTCAACCAACCCTCACCAAATCCAACCCTTATCATCATAGAACGAAGAAAACCCCAACTGACCTTATCATATGCTTTTTCCAAATCTACTTTGAAAAGCAAGCATCCTATCTTTTCCTAGATAGAAAAATCCACCATCTCGTTTACCACCAAAACCCCATCCAACAATTGCCTCCCCGTAACGAATGTGCTTTGACTATTAGAGATAAAACTTTTTATAACCTTTTTGAGTCTTCCCGCCAACACTTTAGAGATAATCTTGTGGATACTACCAACCAAACAAATTGGTCTATAATCGTCTAAATCCAACGGGTTGTTAGACTTAGTGATCAAGGCCAAGAAAAACGAGAACCACATCATTCTTAATAAACTCCCAACATCTCTTAAAGAAAAGAATAGAATATCCGTCCGGTCCTGGACTCTTGGATCCATTGCAACTCCATACCGCCTCTTTAATTTTCGCTTCCTCAATAGGTAATTCAAGAGAACTTTTGTCTCCCAAACTCAGCGTTTAAAAAATGTCCCCTTCTAATATCAGTCTATTGTTATCATCCTCCTTAAATTTAGCCTCGAAATGATTAAAGACCTCTTCTTTTACCTCTTCCACCGAACTTAGAAATCCTCTTGAAGTTGAAATAGGTCCACTGAAATTATGCCTCAAGCCTTTCTTCATAACCGTGGGAAAATACTTACTATTAACGTCACCGTCATTAAGCCACTTCAATCTCACCCTTTGAATAAGCATGTTCTCCCTAATTTTGAGATTCGACCAAAACTTCTTATTTGCCTTATTCATAGCATTCGCCTCTTCTTCAACATCCGAAGGAAGATTATCTATTTCGTTTATTTCCCTCACTCCTTCCTCCAAATCCATATCAACTTTACCAAAAATACTAGTGTTCCACCATCTTAGCCTATTTTTGAGGAGCCTCCATTTTTCCTTCAAGGCATAATCCCCACGACACAAAACATTTATCTCCCTCCACTCCTTCTCTAGAAAAACTATGAAATCTCTATTTTGAAACCACTCGTTGTTGAATTTGAAAGGCTTTGGTCCTCAGTCCTCCCTATCCTCCTGATAGAATTTGAAGGCAACAAAAATTGGGTGATAGGATCCAAAAAAGAAGAAATAGGCCCTTTGGGTATTTCCCGATCTAGAATTTTGCTATCTCCTTTGGTACCCACAATCCTCTTGGGCCTGGATAAAGGATTCTTACCATGCCCAATGAAATCAGACAATTTTTTAAAAGAAAATTTATTCTTTCTTTTTTTACTTTCCACGCGTTTGCTAATAGCTCGCAAAAAACCGGGCCCACCCGATACATCTGAACCTGCAACTTTTGTGCCGTTTGACACGCACTCTCCAGCCTTTTCATAATATATCCTGCTTTCCTTTAAAAGATGGCCAGAATAATCACTTTGTTCTCAGATACACTCCTGCTGCTTTGCTGATTCCACGACTTTGTCAAAGGATTCGTGGACCTCAAAACTCTCTTCCTGCCTCGAATGAACCGCAATCTAAAATGAAAAATGATTACCTCTCCCAACTGTAGAGTTCTTTCCCATCAAATTTTCATTAGCCCTAGACTCCCCTTCTCTAGAATCCCGTGTGGAATAACCATCGGTTAAACCCTTTCCTCTATTACAAATTTCTTCCCCTTCCATTTCTCCTCCATGTTTAGACCATGAATCCTCCGAGCTTGTAATGTCCATCTGATTAAGAATGCAAACAAGAATAGTTCTATTTATGCGCAGCGGCCCATAAGAATCCTCTCTGCACACCAAATAAAACTCCACTTCATCTATCACCACTTTAATGTCTTCTACCAGGTTGAACGATGCAGGCACCCTTACCATTACCCTAGAAATGTCCAAACAAGTTTTGTTTTCCATATTCTCATCTAAACAGATGAATGACCCAATGGAAATCAAATGAGGATATTGATTTTGTGGTAGATGAGTAGAGTGGCGTAGCCGAAGCGTGATGTGGCATAATAGTTGTGTGGTGTGTTATCTAACTTAAAGGTGTTCATTGTGAATTTTTGTGATATCATAATATATGTTAATATCGAATTGGTGTTGTGTGATGTTACAATGACCTTGTTGCACTTGTTGTGACATTGTATCGGGTGGTTGTCGATTATTGGGAACATTGAGTAATACTATATATATTATGATGAAGTCTGATTATGTTGATTATTTTAATTATGTTGATTATGTTGATGTCACTATGAGGATGATGTGACGTTGTGAGTGATGTTGGTGTAATGATAATGTGATGATTTATCAATGATGTGGCATATCCGAGTATAAATGTGCTATGTTGACGATTATTATGAGGTGGAAAACACACCTGACTTGCCGATGATGAATCTATGTGCATTGTTGTTGTTGCTACGTTGAAATATTGTTAAGTGGATGCTATGTTTGTTAACTATTATGTCGTGAAGAAGTTGAATGATTAGCATGTGAATTTGGTTGAATTGTTGTTGTGTTATCATTATAGTTGGGAAGTAGTAGACGAGGTATTGCTAAACATAACTTGGGGGACAAAAAGTAGAATACGATAGGGGTATCAATATTTGTTGACATCGAGTGAATTTTTGAGGATGAAAATATTTTAAGTGTGGGAGAGTCGTAACACCCCGGTTTTTGCTATTCAATGATTTAGTGTTATTTTGATATTTTGTTGATTTATTGGATGAATTTTCTTTGATATTATATGATGATTGTGGTATCGGAGGGTATGTATCCTTAGAATAGAGGGTAGTTCCTTTGAATTAAAAGTTGCGGAGTTAAATAAATATAATTAGTTCTAATTATTCATTTGATTTAATTTATTAGAAAATTAGATGATTTAATATGATTGGAATAAGAATTATTATTGAGGTTTAATAATAATAATAATAATAATAAGAGAGTAAATGAGTAAATAGTTAGTGGATCTATGTTGTGTTAGTATGAGGAATAGCGGGGTATGTTTATTAAGCCCATTAGTAAAGTTAAAAGTTAGTAAGGAGTTAAATAAAAGTAAGAAAGAAAATGCAATAGAAAATAGAGAATTGGGAGAGAACGTGAAAAGAGAAGGTTTTCGTGAAACGGGAGAAGAGGCACAAAGAGGCTAGGGCAAGGATTCTATTGAAAAAGTAGAGAACCTTCAATCCAAGGTAAGAGTGGGATTCTAACTCTATAAGATTGTGTATGATGATTTGTATGTAGGAATGAGTTTTGGAGTTTCACTGATAACTTAGGTTTTGAAGGGGGATTATATAAAATTAATAAAATCGATACATGTTGATAATTATGCTTGTTATATGTTGTAGACTTATATTGCGTGAATTTTGATGTTGTTGTTGTGTTTTGTAAAAATTTGTATTTTGATCGTAAAACAAACAATTATATGAAATTGATGTATGTTAGTGATTATTGTTGTTTATATGTGTTGTAGAACTTATAATTCATGGAATTTCTATTTGCCAAAGAAAATATGTCCTTGACTTGATCAATGATGCAGAACTCCTTGGAGCTAAACCTTGTTCCACACTCACTACAAAAAAAAAGGTCTCCTGCCACGCCCAGGAAACCGAGGCTATATGCAAAATAACCGTGGCGTAACGCTGAGGCCACGGTTTGGCCACGGAAATCCAACTGTGGAGTATGCGGCCGTGGCCTAAAGTAAAGTCCACGGTTTTTTGGTATAGACCACGCATTTTTGACAACCGTGGCTTTTTTAGGCCACGGTTTAGGTAGCTTGATTAAGGCTGCGGTTTGTATTTGCCATGACTGAAAAACTGTGGCCATATGATAAAACCACGGTTTCAATTTAACGTTTAGCATACAATTTTGGTTCAAGGTATAGCCACGGTTTGGTTATGACCACAAATTTAAAACTGTGGCTATATTTTGTATGTTTTAAACCATTAATCTTGTCACGGTTTATTTCTGTTCCATTACATAAAAATGCCATTATAGAACTAATTTTTTAGACATTAATGATTAGAATCTAATTACAAGCAAATTAACATTTACGTCAAAAACAAAATATTCACTAAGAAATGACGTTACGTACCCACTAATAAGTTCGATAAAATATAGATAATTAAGTTTTGATGTCTTCCAAATTCAAAATCATGGGATTCAAAACAAGCGCTAAATTATACACTTAAAAACAACAAAAATCCATTGACAAAACTAACTCTATCTTTCCTCTTACAATTTGCACCACCAAACAAACTCTTCCTAGAAACTGGACATTTGAAAATAAAAAGAAGTACACATGAGCTGAATCTTTCCTCTTTCCTATCCAAGAATTTGATGTAGCTTTAAGTGGAGCCGGCTAATGACTGAAGTAAAGCTACTGCATCTCCAGCATCCTTTGTTGTTACCAATGCTGGACCTACAGGACACAATCATATATAAATTTGTAAAGGTGTAAGCTATATAACATGTGCAAGTAATTTAGGAATTCAACCTGTAAGATATGTTCTTTTTCTTCCCAGTACTACCTCGCTTCTCTTTCTTCCCCTATAGCTACATCACATGCAACTGCCTTAGCACTACCTCACTACCTAACCGCTACGATATCATACCAATTCTACATAGAGAAACTAAATGAAACAACTAGCTCAATCAATAAGTCAACAAACATTCCAACTGCTCATATGCACAAACCATAGACAGTATCTTAATCTAACAAACAACAACAGCAAACCCAGAAAATTGTACAATTCATTTTCTTATTCAAATTTAAACAATCCAAAAACATCAAATCCCCAAATAAAACAACCAATACCCAAATTTTTCCATAAAATGAATCATAAACGTGAAGAAAAAAAAGAGAAAAATGGATTAACCTGTAAAGTTCTTCAAAACTGAGACCACTAGCATTATGATTATAAATCTCATGAATCGCATCTTCAAGAATCTTCCATGTTTTGTCTGGCATATTTCGGATCCATAACCACCCTGTGTTTAAACGCCTCTATCTGAAAATTCCTCTTCTTCTGGTTATTCATTCTCCCCCTTTTCAATAAAAATCCCAATTCCTACAACCCAGAAGCAAAAATCACAACTTTCTTCGAACCCAAAGCCAAAAATCACATAAAAGAAAAATAGTTTGAGAGCTTGATCTGAAGAAAAAATCTTTGAATTCGTATTGAATGATTGATAAAATATGTTAAATGCATACATGATAATTAGAGTTAATAAAGAATCAACAAACAAACTACCTTGTATTATATTACAGTCTTGGCTCTAACTTCAGTATTAGATTAAGTAAGTTAAATGATTTGATCTTACCTCTGATCCATAAAATTCGATGAGATTCGCTTGACTAAATTGTTCGAGAAGGAGACAAGCACATGATCCAGTTTCTTGAACATAACTCCCATTCCTTTGCAACATAATCATAACAGAAGCGTCACGCGCTGCGGATGGATTTGAGAGAAAAATGGGTTGTGATATGCCACCATATCCTTGATAAGTGAATTCTTTCATACATGAAGCCAAAAAATAGATTCCAACTGCCCATAGATTCCATTTATATAATAGTTTCCAACTGCTTATTAATTTTCTGCATTTTCAAACAATATCCAGTATCAAAAAACAATATGATGATCCATGCATGCATATCATCTGGTTATATGAATCAAAATATTTTGAAAGCAAAGAATCATTACTCAACCTATACCCAAATGCCGTCTAACTGAAACATGCAATCTAAAAAACATTCATTATATATGAAATTAATTAGTATGTGATGATGATGATACTCACCTTAGTCTAGCAAGATGATGATGATCAAAGTCTAGCAAGCTTGCAATTGTTCAAATGCACAACCAGTAGTTCCTAAAAAATAAAGATTAGTAATAGTGTTAGATTATAATATTCCAGCACTCTACTTATCATTCACACCCATTCATATTTCTATATGCCTTTTTCTTACCCAAACCATGCTTAAAAAATAATATCAACCAATACCAAAAGAGTCTTTTCCTATCAAGCTACAAATGTGATAGTAAACTAAATTAATCAAATGCAGAATATATAACATTACCATAACACAAAGTTCCTTCATTGGACCCTGTTTTAAAAATCTTTAGTCAGAAGCAGAGAGAAACCATACTTCATCAAAAGTTTCTACCATTTATACTCCACATACTTCATTAGTCTAAAGTGAACTTCATCAAAAGTTTCAACCAATTATGCTTCACATACTCTTTTGATTCAAAGTACATGTGCAAGATAATGAAATTTAAGTATTACGTATGAATAGTAATAATTTATTACGAATTCCTTCACCGCTGAAAGCGATACTCCTCTGCCACTGCTGCAGTTTTCAAAGAGCTAATTAGTCATAACAGAGTACAATCAATAGTAATAATTTATTACGAATTCCTTCACCGCTGAAATACTAAATAAATACCAAAACATCAGATTCTATGAAAAAGTATTAAGTAGATTATACATATTATACATTGTTATAAACGAATTTCCAATCACCACATTAGACAAATTCATCCAACTTCTAATAATCCTACACCATAAATAAATGAATCTTTAGCATAATTAAATAGATGAGTTCGATTCATGACAAAACAATACACAAATAATACACAATAGTGTTGACAAAAACCAATGATTGAGTAGCAAAATCAATAGACAACAATAGTGTTGACATATCCAGAGTGTTCAGTAAGAGTGTTTCTCAGCTTACAGTTCGTCAGATTCCAAACCTTCACAGTTTTATCCCATGAAGCAGAAACAATCCCCGGCTGCAAAGTGCTAGGGCTGAATCGAACGCAGCTGACCCAATCGGAATGAGCATCACCGTCCTGGATAGTATACTTGCACTCGCCGAGAGTGTTCCAGAGCTTATGGTGCGGTCACGAGATGCAGACACGATCTGACGGTTGCCAATTAAGAAAGCCATAGAGAGAACATCTTTGGTGTGGCCAACAAATCCGCGAGCGGAGGTTCCGGCGTTGAGATCCCAAAGACGGAGCTCACCATCCCATGAACCAGAAAGAGCAAACTAACCGTCGGATGAGAGGACAACATCCTGAACGAAATGAGAATGACCGGTGAGACGGCGGTTGGGGACACCGTAGGTCTTGTCCTCCTTGGTATGGCGCCAGAGGATGATGGATTTGTCGCGGGACCCTCAGCCATGGTTGCAGTGGTGAAGAGATGTGAACCTGCTATAGTGAAGCAGAGAGTGCTTTCACAGCGGCGTGAGGTGTGAGAGAGATTTGTTGTTAGGGATTTGAATCAACACACATCGGCGTGAGGTGTGAGAGAAATTTGTGGTTAGGGTGAGAGAAGTTGAAATGAGAAGAGACGTGAGGTGTGAGAGAGATTTTAGGGTTTGGAAAATCTGAAGAAAGGAACTGATTCGGTGGTAAAGATGTATTTACCTTATCAATTTTTTTTATATTTTTTTAATTAAAAAAATTTAGAAAAAAAATAATTATGAGAGGGAAACTAAAAAAAGAAGAGGGAAATTTTGGAGGGATATATTTTTTTGGATTTGGGCCACAGTTTGAAGTGAAAATTATAAGGCCGCGGTTTTCCTTTGCGGCTAAAAATATCTGCAGTTGTTTAACCGTGGCAATTGAAGTAAAGGCCACAGTTTCATACTCCGGATTCAATATTTTATAACATAACTCTACGCTTTGAAAACCCTGGCCAAATCATATATGTGGCCACAGTTTCTGAGCCGTGGAAAATTTTAGCGTGGCCTTAGGCCAAAATTGTAGTAGTGACTTATGCAACCTCACTTGCAATTGCATAAAACATTTGGAACTCCCATATCTGAACCAACTACATACAGAAGGCTTCTAGGTCGTTTACTTTACCTCAATCATACTCGACCTGAAATTGCTTATGCTGTAAGTAAATTGTCCCAGTTCCCTGAGGCCCCATGCAGATAAGCATATGTTGGTTGGCATTCACATATTGAAGTATCTCAAGAACAATCCTGGGCAAGGCCTCATTTTCAAACCCACCTCTACAGTGAAACTCACTGGTTTCTCTGACTCAGAATGGGGTGCATGCCTAGACACTAGAAGATCCACTTATGGTACATGTTTCTTTCTTGGTGACTCTCTAATCAGTTGGAAAAATAAGAAGTAAGCTGTAATTTCCAGATCCTCTTCTGAGGCTGAGTATTGGGCCCTTGCTCGTGCTACATGTGAAAGTGTTTGGTTATTGTCACTTCTCAATGATCTCTAGATTTCAATTGCTATGCCTATTATTCTATACTGTGACAACAAATCAGCAATGCACATTGCTGCTAACCCTGTGTTCCACGAAAGGACCAAACACATTGAAATCGATTGTCATGTGGTTCGTGAAAGGGTCTTGAATGGAACTATTCACCTCATGCCAGTCTTCACTCAAGAACAAGTAGCAGACATCTTCACTAAATCACTGCATCTTGGTCCCTTCAATCATTTACTTTCCAAGCTTGGATTGATTGACATTCACTTCAACTTGAGGGGGGTTGTGAATGATAGTACATGCATGTAGTATATCTTTTAATAGGAAACAGAATTGTTTCCCTTTGAGGGGGGATTGATTGACATTCAAAATTGTTCCTTGCTAGAGTGTTCAAACCAAGTAGTATATCTTTTAATAGGAAACAGAATTGTTTCCCTTTGTTTAGTTCCGTTCAACGCGCCGGCGTTCACGTTTCCGGTGCTGAGAATTTACCTTCCTTATGACTCCGAATTAGGAAACATAATTTGTTTAGTATAGTTGTTATTTGTTGAGAAATTGATATATTGAAATCAAAATTTTGAGGTTAAATAGGGACTGTTTTGATTTTGGTATGTGTTGAAAGAGTATTGTGGTGTACTTTTCGTTATTATCGTCTCCACAGGGATTATTGCGATATCACCGCCGTTCTATAGCCTATTTTGTCTTGAGTTAATGTTACTTTAAAGTTGGGTTTGCAAAAGATCATTCAACACTTTTAGTAGCAAAGAGTAAATTAATGAAAGTTCTAAGTTAAAGAAAATGTATCAAGATTCGATTTCATCGACCTAAGTTTGTATGTTTCCTTATAAATAGATGCTTATGAACTTGCTAACGATCAATATAATTACGTATCGACACCTATATCGTCCGTGTCCGCAACGATATAGTCAGATTTACCGTATTGTTTAACCGACGATTTCTCCACCGTTTAAACAATACAAATAACGTTTTAAAACCGATACTTAGTAAACGTCAAACTCTAAATCCATGTCTGCAACTTATAGTTTGAAAGATGATGAGTTAGGTCTAGATACAAACATTGATGTCTCAAACATTTATACCAAAGAAAAAGCTTTAATAAACAAACTAAACCATCTATATTGATCATAACTTGTTCATACACATATATTCACAAGAAAAACATACAAAAGGCTAGGAAGATTACATCTTATCTTGATACAAAAGGTTTTTAGCTATCCATGAGAATGGTAGCTTGCATAAGAAGGAAAGGATGAAGATCAACAAGCATCAAAGGCGATTAATCGACGATCAAGGCTTTCAATCTTCAATTCTATGTTTGCTACAGTGTATATTGCTCTTGTTTCTCTCCAAAATATCTCTCTCTCTCACAAAAGTGATCTGGCCCATAAACAAATAAACAAAGTTTCGCAGACCGCGCTTAGCGCGGTACAGCCCGCTAAGCGCGCTATCATTAATTGCTTAAACCGCCCAACCGCGCTAAGCGGGCTCCAGACCTCGCTTAGCGCGGAACTCTCTGCCAGAACTTCCTTCTTTTCTTCAAAAGCGCGCTTAGCGGGCTCAACCTCGCTTAGCGCGCTACCTCTTTTCAGCAATCCTTGGCTATGGTCTTGGAACATCTTCAAAACGCCTTTTTCCATGGTCCAAGCTTCCAATTATCTATAAAAACTACAAAATCCAACATAGATTGCAAAGATAAGAACTATTCAACAATAATTTAAATATAAGAATAAATATATACCAAATGACAATAAAATACTACTATTAACCACGAAAAGACTTGAGAGTTACCAAAAATTACCTAAGATATTTACACAAATTGGTAACTAACAACTCTCCCCAACTTAAACCTTTGTTTGTCCTCAAACGAAAACAAACACAAAAACAATCAACAAGCAAAACCAAGAGAGCACAAGCCAAGACAAGAACAAATGGGTGGTTCAAATTCCATAAGCACACAAGCAACATCTCACCCTTGCTCAAATAATACCATGCTTGAGATACTAATACTAAATGCACAATTGATGTAAACAGCTCCTAAAACAAAATAAGTTCAAAATTGAATCACAACCTACACACTTCTCTAGTAAGAGACAAAATTGAGGACCTAACACTCACACAACAATGTCGCCAACATCCAGAATTAATTATGCATTCATCTACACAACATTTATATAAAAAAAACGTAAAAGCAAGAATCACAAAGACTTTAGGGTTGAAACTTGGGTTGGTTAACAAGGAAGTGTCATTTCTCAAGGCCATTGAAACAAAAGGGGGCAATTCTTAAGAGAACATTCAAATCATGATTATATCCACACATCCTTATCAACCGATCACACAATTTTATTGCTCAAGAGTTCATCTTTTTATTTTAAAGGAACTAGCTATATACAAAGCTCTTCTATTTTCCTTTTTCTTTTTCTTTTCATTCATTTTCTCTTTTTTTTTTTTTTCTTTCTTGAGCAATTATTTATTTTCTTCTACACACCAATACAACCAAAAATTTTTATTCTCCCCAACTTGAATATTACCACCACATAATCATGAATGCTCCCTATTCTAAGGTGAAAAGGAATCAATCCTAACCATATTTCATGGTACTTTTCAAGGTTCAAAGAAAGTCATCAAGATTCAAATCAAAAATCGGCAATTATACGGCATGACATGATACCGATTGAATCTTGGCAAAATGGCTCAAAGTGGTTAGCAAATACTCACACACTCACCGGGTAGGTTATATTTGGACGAGAAGTTATACTCGTAATGCGAAACAAAATGCTTTGATCACTTTCATGCTTTACATAATTAAAATAAAAAACGCAAGATTAAACATAATAAACACGAGTTAAACGCACATTGTTGGTAACCACAAAATAATATATATATGTACAATGGAAAGGCTCCTCACACTAGTTTTAGAACTAAAATGATTCATTATTGAACTATATTTGTTAAAGAAAATATGACATCTCATTTGTACAATTACAAGCATCTCATTCATGGTATATTAAAGGAACGGTAGAAATGTACCTTGCACGTACTAATTTCACACTATATCATCACCGCCCCAATTGGTTGTAAAAGCTTGCTTCATCAAAGGAAGCACTTTCACAAGAACAACAACAAAAATTTTAAAAAAAAACACAATTGCATATGTATATAGAAATAAAAGCAATTAAACTAAAAACTTAATAAATTAAAACAAACACCAACAGGTGTCAAAATATCCAAAAAGGCATAGCAATGCCTAAGGTTCACAATACCTCATCCTATAAAAGGACGGAACAAAACATAACAAAGCTAATAAAAAAAACTAGTACTAAATATACTATAGCACTAAACATAAAATATAAAACTACTCATCCTCATCATCTTCCACATTCTCATTCTCGCCACCATCTCCCTCCTCCTCAGGAAATGGACTGACCTCAGGCCAATTAGCATAATCCACCAAATCTTGGCGAGAACTCCACGGATGAGCCACATGGGGCTCCATCATCTGCAACCTCAGCTGAGACATAGCGTCATGCATAAACATGAATGCTCTCTGATGTGCCATATGAAATGCCAAGTTCTCCTCTCTATCAGGATCACTACGGCGGCGAGCAGGGCGAGCAGCAGCAACAGGAACAGCAGTTAACCTGGATAAACAATAACGCTCAATAAAAGTATCATCAATAAAAGTGTCAATGGACATAAGCCCCTCAGAAGGAATCTGCACTCTAGCTTTCCTGCACAGATTCATGATCAAACCAGGGAATATCAACTTGCAGGGAGCACGATCACCATGGCGAGTTCCACTCAAAGCAACCATCTTCAGCTCATTCGCAATTATGCGAGTAATATCAATCGGCTCATGCTCAATCATACGAGCAACCAAAGCAGCAGACTCAGCAGGTAAAGAAGAAGTGTGACTCCTAGGCCTCAAATTATGAAGGACCACAGACATGAGAATCTGAGCATTAGTAGACAACGACTTCCTAGAGAATTTCTGGGGCTGTTGTGAAGGATTAAGATCATAAGACTGCCCAGCCGAACACAAGACCTCCCTCAAATGCTCCCAATCGAAATTACCCCTTGCTAGTTGCACATGATACCCACACAGCTCACCATCCTCAAAAGGTAATTGAGTTCCAAGAAACTCACGGATAGCCTGACGAGAAAAATCAATTTCCTTACCACGCACCCAAGTTTTGAACTCAAAGGGAACACCTTCAACCGGAAATTCTTCATTTGGAACGGCATTAGCATAGAACTCTCTTACAATCTCCAAATGAAACTTAGGTGCAGGCTCACAAAGTCTAAGCCAACCATACTCCTCAATGGTGTGATGACACCACCCATAGGTTCCCTCAGGATTGATCCTCACAATTCTCTCCGGCCACCATGTCCTAACCTCTAACTTCTTGTACCTCTCCTCTTGGACATGACTCTTGAACCGGTTTTGATTAAACGGAATAGCCCTAGGTGCTTGAGAAGAACTGCCACCTTCGGTTCCGGTCTTTCTTTTCTTAGAGCCCAGGAATTTTGGTCCCATCTGAAATAATTAGGAACACGGCACCACAAAACCAACATGTTAACACAATACATAACAGAAATTAAACAGCCACAGCAAGACTTAAAGTAAAAGATCACTCCCCCTGCATCAAACAAAAACAGGGAGAAGAGGGGATTTTTCTGAAATCCCCAGACCGCGCTAAGCGCGCCTACCGCGCTAGCGGGCTCTGCGATTTGCAGAAAAAATCCCCTGCGAAACAGGGTTTCATCCATGCATTTCCAGCACCCAAATATGATTCTAAACAAACACAAAGCACTGGAAACCAGATTGAATCACTAAGTTTTCAAAACAACAACCCTAACCACAAAATTTCTATTCCTAAACTAAAATTAAACCCTAATATATAAAGCAAGCATAAAGACATAGCAAAGGAAATGGAGAAATTACCTTGGTGATGATGAAGGAGAAGAAAAAGCAAGGAGTTAGATTGCTAAACAACACAAAAATGGAGAAGCAAAGAGAGGGAATTCTTTTAGAAGAGCAAAATGAGGGAAATGAGGCCACAAAACCTCAAAACCCTATTTTCTCCATTCAGAACGCGCTGGGCCGGGTCTAACAAACAAAGGCCCAAAATTCAAAAAAAAAAAAAATTTCTCTGAAAACTGACCCGCGCTAAGCGGGCTAAGGAGCGCGCTAAGCGCGCAACTCTCTGGAACTAAGGGTTCAAAAATCATCAAAGCGCGCTAAGCGGGCTAGAGCGCGCTAAGCGGGCTTAACAGAACACAGAAAAATTTTTTCTTCTACCAGCAAGTGTAACTTTACCGGTAGACTGATTTTGGCTCGACCAGAACGCAAAAAACATAAACGGTAAAAAACACATAAAACAAGCTGAATATTTACAAATTGGGGTGCCTCCCAATAAGCGCTTTGTTTAACGTCGGTCAGCTCGACGGTCAAAGGCAATCAAGGATCACCAAACGATAAAACACAAGTTTCACGATTAAAATCGCTTCCTCGATAAACCTTCAACCTCTGACCATTAACTACCCATTCTTGCTTTGATTTTTGGTCCTCTATCACAATAGCCCCATGGCTTCTAACCTCTTTGACCAAAAACGGTCCGGACCATTTAGACTTCAACTTTCCCGGAAAAAGTCTTAACCGGGAATTGAAAAGTAAAACTAATTGCCCTACCTTAAAGTCCTTCATTCTAACCTTACTATCATGATAGAATTTGGTCTTTTCCTTGTAAATTGAATTAGACTTATAGGCATGCAATCTCATCTCTTCCAACTCATTAAGTTGGATTTTTCTTCTCTCTCCACACAACTTGTGGTCAAAATTCAAAAGCTTCAAGGCCCAATATGCCTTATGTTCTATTTCTACGGGAAGGTGACAGCTTTTACCATACACCATTTGGAATGGTGTAAGACCGATCGGTGCTTTGAAAGCGGTCCGATACGCCCACAAGGTTTCATCAAGCTTCATTGACCAATCCTTCCTAGAGCTAGACACAGTTTTCTCAAGAATTCTCTTAATTTCTCTATTGGTCCTCTCAACTTGCCCATTAGTTTGTGGATGATATGGAGTAGCCACCTTGTGCTTTACTCCATATTGCTCCAACACTTTTTCAAGCGGGGCATTACAGAAATGAGATCCACCATCACTAATTATTACTCTTGGCGAGCCAAACCGCGAAAATATATTTTTCTTCAGAAATTTAATCACAGTTTTACCATCCGCTTTGGGTGAAGCAATCGCTTCCACCCATTTAGACACATAATCCACAGCTACCAAGATGTATTCATTTGACATTGAGGAAGGAAAGGGTCCAACAAAATCAATGCCCCAACAATCGAATACCTCAACTTCTACAATACTTTGGAGGGGCATTTCCTCTCTTTTCCCAATTCCACCAGTTCTTTGACAACTGTCGCATGAGGCAACATGGTGGTAAGCATCTTTGAACAAAGTAGGCCACCAAAATCCCGATTGAAGGACTTTTGTGGCCGTACGCAAACCATTAAAATGACCACCATAAGGCGAATTGTGGCAATGCCACAAAATGCTTTTTGTCTCCTCATCCGCGACACATCTTCTCAAAAGATTGTCACTACTCAACTTAAACAAGTGAGGATCATCCCAAACATAAAAATTAGCATCGTTTAAAAACTTTTTTCTTTGATTCCAAGTTAGATCCTCCGGTATCCAGCCAGATGCTTTGTGATTAGCCATATCTGCGAACCAGGGTCTAACTTCTTGTACCATGTACAGTTTTTCATCGGGGAATTCTTCCCTCACTTCTTTTTCTTTGTTTGTCACCTCGGTATTCACTAACCGAGACAAATGATCCGCAATCAAATTTTCTGTACCTTTCTTATCTTTCACTTCAAGATCAAATTCTTGAAGCAAAAGAATCCACCGAATAAGCCTCTGTTTTGAATCAGGCTTGGTGAGAAGATATTTGATTGCGGCATGATCAGTGTAACACACCACTTTAGAACCAATGAGGTAAGAGCGAAACTTTTCCAATGCAAATACAATTGCGAGCAATTCTTTTTCGGTAGTGGCATAGTTAACCTGTGCCTCATTTAAAACTTTGCTCGCATAATGTATAGCATGGAATTGTTTGTTCTTCCTTTGGCCTAAGACCGCACCAACCGCATAGTCACTCGCATCGCACATGAGCTCAAACTCAAGCGACCAATTAGGAGCGACAATTATGGGTGTGGTGGTCAAATTTGCTTTAAGTTCTAGGAAAGCTTTTAGACATGATTCATCAAAATTAAATTCCATACCTTTGTTGAGCAAATTACTCAAAGGCTTTGCAACCTTGGAAAAATCCTTGATGAATCTTCTATAGAACCCAGCATGTCCCAAGAAGCTCCTTATGCCTTTCACATTCACCGGAGGGGGAAGCTTTTCAATAACTTCAATTTTTGCCGGATCGACCTCAAGCCCCTTTGAAGAAACCTTGTGGCCAAGAACAATCCCATTCGTCACCATGAAAGTGCATTTCTCCCAGTTGAGAACCAAATTTGTTTCAATGCATCTCTCCATCACCACATCAAGGTTTTTCAAGCACAAGTCAAATGACGACCCGTACACAGAAAAATCATCCATGAACACCTCAATGCTTTTCTCGATCAAATCAGAGAAGATAGCTTGCATGCACCTTTAAAATGTTGCAGGAGCATTACATAGTCCAAATGGCATTCTTCGGTATGCGAAAACGCCAAAAGGACATGTAAAAGCAGTTTTCTCATGGTCCGCCGGATTCACTGATATTTGATTGTATCCCGAATAACCATCCAAGAAACAATAGAAATTTCTTCCGGCTAACCTCTCTAACATTTGATCCATAAAAGGTAATGGAAAGTGATCTTTTCTTGTTGCTTGATTCAACCTCCTATAATCAATACACATACGCCACCCGGTCACCGTTCTCGAAGGAATCAACTCGTTCTTCTCATTTCTCACAACTGTCAATCCACCCTTCTTAGGAACCACATGCACCGGGCTCACCCATTCGCTATCGGAGATGGGATAAATCATACCCGCCTCTAATAACTTCACAACCTCTTTTCTAACAACTTCTTTCATGGTTGGATTCAATCGCCTTTGAGGTTGTGCCACGGGCCGAAAATCATCTTCTAACATAATCTTATGCATACAATAGGCCGGACTAATACCCTTCAAGTCGGATAAAACCCATCCTATTGCTTCTTGATTCTTTGTCAACACTTCCTTCAATCGATGCTCTTCCTTGTTAGACAAACCACTATTAATGATAACCGGCTTAGTAGAATTGTGACCGAGAAACACGTATTTCAAGTGAGACGGTAACACATTCAACTCCACCTTTTGCTCTTCAACTTTAGGTTCATCCTTCAACTCTTCAATTTGAGTTTCAAATGGATTCATCTCCTCACAAGCCTCTAAATTTCTCAAGCAATCTTCAATTTCCTTTTCTTGATCTTTGGTGAGAACTTCAAGAGCTTCCATTAAAGTCTTCTCGAGAGGATTTGACAAGTGCATTTGATTCTCCACTTTCATAATAGCCTTTTCGGTAGCATCGATTCTAAAACAATCATCCTCATCACTAGGATGTTTGATGGCTTCAAAGAGATCAAGACATAATTCTTCATCTTGGTACCTTAATTTCATTAAGCCATCATCAATATCTATCATCATTCGGGCCGTCTTCATAAAAGGCCTTCCTAAGATCAATGGAATCTCAGGATCTTCTTCCATGTCTATGACAATAAAATCAACAGGATACCAAAATTTGTCAACCTTGACAAGCAAGTCTTCCGCAACTCCATGAGGATGGGCTGTGGATTTATCCGCTAATGATAACGTCATTCTTGTCGGCTTCAAATCATTGATTCCTAATCTTCTCACCATAGACAATGGGATCAAATTAATGCTAGAACCGGTATCTACCAAACCTTTGCCTATATGAACATTTCCAATAGACACCGGTAAGGTTACCCGCCCAGGATCATTTGATTTTATCGGAGTAGTGCGTTGAATTAACGCATTACAACAAGAGCTCACCGTTACTACCTCCGGATCCAAGAATCTTCTCTTCTTAGTGATGATGTCTTTGATGAATTTTGCATACATCGGCATTTGCTCTAATGCCTCGGAAAAAGGAACATTAATTTGCAACTTGCTAAAAATATCCAAGAACCGAGCATAGTGCTTTGCATCTTCTTTCTTTGACGGACCGGGAGGGTAAGGTAATTTCTTCACTAGTATAGAATCATCCACCTTCTTCTTTCCCTTTTCACTCACACTCAATTTTTTTCTCTCTTTTTCTACAACTTTCTCAAGAGTTTCTTTTTCCACTAATTCTTTCTCTTTCTCATTTTCCACTAAATCACCCTCAACATTTTTTTCTACTTCAATCACCCTATCTTTTTCACTCTCAACAATTTCCTCCTCAACTATTTCTCCTACACCCATATCAATATTTCTACCACTACGAGTTAGAATTGACTTACAATGCTCACGAGGATTTTCTTGTGTAGTAGCCGGAAAAGGACCTTTGTTTTGATCGGCAAGTTGCTTTGACAATTGCCCGACTTGAGTTTCAAGGTTCTTTATTGCGGCGTCCGTACTCTTTTGGCTTGCAATTTGCAATTGCATGAATTGGCTAAGAGTGTCCTCGATTGAAAGCTTTGTTTGTTGAGGTTGTTGATTGTAACCGCCTTGATAAGGATTTTGACGATTCGATGGGCCCGCTTCCGGCCTCCATCCTTGTTGATAACCTTGATTACCTCTTTGTTGGTAACCTTGGTTATTGTTGTAAGGTTGTTGTTGTTGTCTCCCACCATATCCTTGATTAGGATTAGACACATAATTCACCTCTTCACCCGGTGGAGGACAAAAACCTGTTTGATGGTCACCCCTACACAATTCACAACACATCACATGTTGATTTTTAGAAGGGCTCCCATTTATCTCTTTGATTTGTTGAGGGAGTTTTGACATTTGTTGAGTAAGCAATTCTACTTGTTGTGTCAATAACTTGTTTTGAGCAAGTATTGCATCACTAGTATTCAATTCAAGAACTCCCGGTTTTCTTTGCAATGCACTACGGTTGTGTTGCCCTTGATGATCATTCAAAGCCATTCTATCAATGATAGCAATCGCTTCTGCAGCAGTTTTTGACATCAACGAACCACCCGCGGTAGCATCTAAAAGAGTTTTTGGTTGAGGTTGGAGTCCATTTCTAAAGATATGGATTTGAGACAAGTCATCAAACCCATGACCTTTGCATTTTCTAACCATGGACTTGAACCTCTCCCATGCTTCATTGAGAGATTCATTCGAACCTTGAGAGAACACCGCAATAGAAGTTTTCGCTTCCATGAACCTATTGTGAGGAAAGAACCGATCCAAGAACTTCTCTTCTAACTCGTTCCAATTTGTCATGACATTATTTGGTTGATCAAGGTACCATTCCTTAGCTTTTCCAATTAAGGAATGAGGAAAAAGTCTCCTGAACACCTGTTCTTCTTGGTCTTCCGGAGCACCAATTGTTCCGGCGATCTCATAGAACTTTGTTAGATGAGTAAATGGATCCTCGTGATCTGCCCCTGTGAACGGATTTTGGTATAATAATTGAAGTAACCCCGTCTTCATCTCGAAGTTTCTTCCATTGGCCTGATCACGAGCAAATTGTGCATTGAGTCGAGGGCTATTAACACAAGGCCCTCGAACTGGAACATTAGGATCCGCAGCCATTTCTTCCTCAACCAAGTTTTCAACCGGAGTTGAAGAAGAAGATGCTTCTTGTTGTTGTCTTCTTTCCCTAGCTAGTTGTCTCCTCCTACGAGTTTTGCTATTCTCTCTACGAGCAGTCCTCTCAATCTCAGGATCAAAAAGGAGTTGATCTGCAGGTACACGTCCTCGCATAAACTGTAATCTGAAAAACTAACCAAGCAAATTAACAAACACAAGGAAAATAAATTTAGAGACAAGATATTAATTATAAGACTCAATACAAAACAAACTATTGCAATGCTTGCAATATCTAAACAACAATCCCCGGCAACGGCACCATTTTGTTGAAAGAGTATTGTGGTGTACTTTTCGTTATTATCGTCTCCACAGGGATTATTGCGATATCACCGCCGTTCTATAGCCTATTTTGTCTTGAGTTAATGTTACTTTAAAGTTGGGTTTGCAAAAGATCATTCAACACTTTTAGTAGCAAAGAGTAAATTAATGAAAGTTCTAAGTTAAAGAAAATGTATCAAGATTCGATTTCATCGACCTAAGTTTGTATGTTTCCTTATAAATAGATGCTTATGAACTTGCTAACGATCAATATAATTACGTATCGACACCTATATCGTCCGTGTCCGCAACGATATAGTCAGATTTACCGTATTGTTTAACCGACGATTTCTCCACCGTTTAAACAATACAAATAACGTTTTAAAACCGATACTTAGTAAACGTCAAACTCTAAATCCATGTCTGCAACTTATAGTTTGAAAGATGATGAGTTAGGTCTAGATACAAACATTGATGTCTCAAACATTTATACCAAAGAAAAAGCTTTAATAAACAAACTAAACCATCTATATTGATCATAACTTGTTCATACACATATATTCACAAGAAAAACATACAAAAGGCTAGGAAGATTACATCTTATCTTGATACAAAAGGTTTTTAGCTATCCATGAGAATGGTAGCTTGCATAAGAAGGAAAGGATGAAGATCAACAAGCATCAAAGGCGATTAATCGACGATCAAGGCTTTCAATCTTCAATTCTATGTTTGCTACAGTGTATATTGCTCTTGTTTCTCTCCAAAATATCTCTCTCTCTCACAAAAGTGATCTGGCCCATAAACAAATAAACAAAGTTTCGCAGACCGCGCTTAGCGCGGTACAGCCCGCTAAGCGCGCTATCATTAATTGCTTAAACCGCCCAACCGCGCTAAGCGGGCTCCAGACCTCGCTTAGCGCGGAACTCTCTGCCAGAACTTCCTTCTTTTCTTCAAAAGCGCGCTTAGCGGGCTCAACCTCGCTTAGCGCGCTACCTCTTTTCAGCAATCCTTGGCTATGGTCTTGGAACATCTTCAAAACGCCTTTTTCCATGGTCCAAGCTTCCAATTATCTATAAAAACTACAAAATCCAACATAGATTGCAAAGATAAGAACTATTCAACAATAATTTAAATATAAGAATAAATATATACCAAATGACAATAAAATACTACTATTAACCACGAAAAGACTTGAGAGTTACCAAAAATTACCTAAGATATTTACACAAATTGGTAACTAACATTATGTACTTGTAAAATGTGTTGAATTGTTGAAGATGAAAGTTAAGAGAGAAATAGAGATAAACATATTTGGCTTGAGGGGTTTTCTAAATGTATTGGAAGTTGTCTTTGCCATGTGTTTATAGCTGAGTTGTGGGAGGAATTTTGAAGCACTCTAGCTAGCTAATAATAAAGGTTTCAAGGTTGTGGAGTTATGTCTGGATTTTGAAGCAGTTTATTAAGTCTTTAGTGTTGTAGATAGCAGCAGCACTAGTGACATTCAGTTGATAATTTATGTGCCATAAAATGGAAAGGAAAATTTGAGCATGTCTTGGAACCTTATGAAATGTATTAGGAAAATTTGAATGTGTACATTTCTGTTTTTTGCATTTCTGATTATGATGTATTCATTCTTTGACACATTAATCTTATGTTGTATAGGAAACATATGTGAGTAGTCTTACACAAGCCACACAAACTGGTATTGATGTGGATGGATCAACAAGAATACAAATGTGGAAAGACGTTGCCGGAGGTAAAACACGGGGTCGGTGTTATGGAGTTGCACAAGTGTCTGTTACAAACCCCAATAGAGAAGCAGATAGCGAAGCCATTGAGGCTGCCAGAGCTGAAGCTTCCGCTGCACGTGAAGAGGCTGCCAGAGCTGAAGCGGAAGCTGCACGAGCTAATGCGCGGACAGATGAATTGGCAAAGCAATTTGAAGATCTTAGGAAAATGTTTGAAATGTTTCAGTCTTGTCAGCCGGGTTCTTCTAGTGCTCCTTCGAGTGAACATGCTCATTATAACTACTCGGTACTTTTACTACTTCTTTGACTTCTTTTTAGTAAGCTTGATCTGAATAAATTATGCACTAGTCATGTTTGCTGCATACATAGCTATATTGCTGCATTTACTTCTGTCATATCACATCTTATGCTTTCGTTGGGTTTCTTATACAAATTATATGTGAGCCTTTGAGTCTGCACGATAAATTATTCTGTATTCAACACACTTGCAGATAATAGTAAACACTGAACATAGTGACTGAAAAAGAAAAAGTATATATACTACCTTTTGTAGTTGTTGGTTATTTTAATTACACATAGTGAATGAAATTAACTAAAGTATATCCACCTTTCACGTTCTGAACCACATTCAAAGCAATTAATGTAACATTTTTAATTTATTGAGTTTTTTTGAGTTGTCAATAGCAGACATAAATGGTCCTAATTTTTACTAATTAAATGTTGCAGGAGGATGAGGAGGATGAGGAAGATGATGTTGCTGATGATCATGATCAAAACGAGTAGGATGAGGAAGATGTTGCGGGAGGATGTGTTATGATTAACCTTATGTCTAGTTTGACTTATAAGTATACTTATTTTGGTACACATTGACATGTGTTAGGACTGTATTATTTTGGTAACCTTATGTATTAGGATTATGTTATTTTGTGGCAACTGATAGGATTGTGTTATTTTGGTAACCTTATGTGTTAGATTATAAGTAATGTATCACTATGAAGATTTATTAGCATTGTATCGTATATTGCAATTTATTGTTTTTATTTCAAAACGGTTAAATTATATTTATTAATAGTATTGTATCATATTTAATAATTTATAGGTGTAATCAAAATTTATAAAATATAGGTGTCACCAAATATTGGTCAGACCCAAAAGAGAAAAAAATAGCGTAATAAAAAAAAATAGCTGGGAACCCAAAAAAAAAAAAATAGCGTCGGCTAAAACCGACGCTAATAATAAAACAAATTTTTTCCATCTGGGAGACAGCCAATAGCAAATGGACACGTTGCTTAATGTAGCGACGCCCATAACCGACGCTAACGATGAAATCCAGTATCAAAAAGGGGAGCTAATCATGAACGACCACGCGGCACACCGTAGCGTTGCATAAAACCGACGCTAATGGTGTAACCGTAGACCTCTGGAGCATGTTTAGTGTCCCACTTAGCGTGGCTTAAAGCCGACACTAGTGGTTGCGTCGGCCCATCACTACCTTTGCTTTGGGGTTTAAAATGACAGCCCCGACACCGACGCTAGGCCGACGCTAGGCGTTTGTAGCTTCGGTTTTTGGTCAATTAGCGACGGCTTTTGGCCGACGCTAAATTGCTGTTTTCTTGTAGTGATGTAATACAAATGATAGTACAAAATAGAGAAATATATATATATATACACTTTGTAACTGATGTAACAAACAGAGATTAAATATACCATTTTCTAGCTTCTTCTTCTTTCTCTCTATTGCATACAGTGATGTTCATATTTGGTTCAACAATGGATGCTACCATAGTTTATTTCCATGACTTGTATGTTCACATCCTTCTCCCAATCTTCTGTTTTACATTCTTCACAAACTTTGAAAATCATATTCCCATCAATTTTGCTCTTGTCACGTTACATTGCTTCATGAAGCATACTGTTTCCTTGATTATTTCTCGGAATGAAAAAAAAATGATAGTTCCATTATATTCATAGGATCGTATTCCCCGTATACATAATATTTCTCCATACATGTTTTCTGATTTAGGAAACTAATATAACCATTTAATAGTTTTTTAATGATTGAGGTGTTTCCGGCTCGAACAGCAACATGTAAGACACCGTCCAAGCTGTTGTTATATGCAAACAAAAGTCGTGGATGACGTTCAATTAAAAGAGTAACAATGTCATCATCACCATAGGAGTCTTGATTTGTGTTAGATTAGAAAATTCATCTAACAAATTCTTTGGACCTCCATATACTAAGTGATATGCTTCACTAATCAAATTAATTTGGTTATCAAATTCGCAACATTTTGCAACTATCCGATCGACTTCTGAGTGTTCAGTTTCAAGTTCACGATCCTTTTCACTACTATTCACCTTCCATGATAAACCCATGTTGTTCCTCATTATCTCACGCGTCGTATTGAGTTCTCAACCGATGGTAAGAAGATTGTGTCTTGAATATTTGCAAGCCAAAATATGAAATGTTAATGAATGTTTTGATAACAGTTCAACTTTATTTTTTGTATGATTAGAACAGTATACGGTAAAAAATAAATCAAACATCATTGTTTGGTAATAAAAAGTGTTATCAACACACATTTTTGCACACATATTTTTAATAAAAAAATCAATGTTTAAACATCGTATGAATTCAGTCAATCATGTAGCTCTTATATAAATTTTGCACCCATGAACTTATCATATTAACTATTAGAATTTATCTAAAATGCGGGGCATCATTTTGTTAGTGCACAAGATGATGAACATAAAAGGAATATTATATTTAATGCTATGCAATAACGGTTTCCAAAGCTGTAAGAAAGTGAGTGAATAAATAAGGACAACTACTAGTCTATTTATACATAGAAAATTAGGGCCACTTAGGCAACATACTAAAAATATTAAATAACCCTTCAATATCATCCCTTAATTTAGGATTTCCTAGTCAAAACTAGTAACACCAATTCTATCCCTTAAGTGGAGAAATTGACCCGTCTTGATCGCCTTTGTCAAAATATCTGCCAGCTGCTTCTGGGTGCTACGGTGCACAACTTTTAATATTCCATTCTAGACTTGATTTCTCGAGAAATGATACTTTGTCTCAATTTGCTTGCTTCTTCCATGCAGCACTAGGTTCTTGGCAAGATTGATTGCAGAATTGTTATCAATCATCAGCTTCAGCGGCTTATCTACCTTCATCTTCAATTCCTATAGTAGGTTTAGAAGCCAAACAACTTGACATGCATCTACAACACCTACAATGTACTCAGCTTCACACGTTGATAGTGCAACAACAGACTGCTTCTTGCAACACCAAGAAATAGGACCTCCTAGAAAACTTAAATAAGTATCCAGAAGTACTTCTTCTATAAACTCTATCTCCACACCAATCAGAATCAGAGTAACTCATCAACCCTGAATCCGTCTTTCTTCCAGAAGGAAATTGTACTCCATACTTCAGAGTTCCCTTGATATACCTCAGAATCCTGACAGGAGCTTGGCAATGGGACCACTTAGGTTTACTCATGTACCTACTAACCATTCCAACTGCATAGCAAATATCAGGTATGATATTACACAAATACCTTAGAGAACCAACCAACTATTTGAAGGTTGTAGCATCCACATCTTTACCATCAGAGTCAGAATCCAATTTATGATTGGTTTCTGATGGAGTGATAGCAGCCTTACAATTCTGCATCTTAAATCTCTTCTGAAGCTCAAATTCATAATTAAGCTTATGCAAAATTATATCCATCTCAGAGTATAATGCCTCCATTCCTATAAAGTATACCAACTTTCCTAAGTCAATCATTTCAAACTCACTCATCAGAATCTTCATGAACTTGACTACCTCTTTAAAACAATTACCTGCCAGCAATATGTCATCAACATAGAGACACAGCAGAATCATATTGCCTTCAGAATACTGTACATAAACGCCATATTCCATCTCACATTTCTGAAACCCCTGCTTCTTGAAAAAATGAATAAATCTTCAGATTCCAAGCTCTGGGCGCTTGCTTCAATCCATACAGAGCTTTATGTAGCTTGTACACCATACCTTCCTGATTCTTTTTCACAAATCCAGGAGGTTGTGACACGTATACCTCTTCTTGTAACGGACCGTTCAGAAATGCATGCTTCACATCTAGATGCATCAGAGACTAATTCCTATTTGCAGCTAAAACAATCACTAGTCCGATTGTTTCGTTTTTAGTTACAGGCGCAAACACCTCAAAGTAATGTAGCCCAGGTTTCTAAAGAAAACCTCTAGCCACTAGCCTTGCTTTATGCTTGCCAATTGATCCATCTGGCTTAAATTTTACCTTGAAAACCCATATGACGCTGATGGCTTTCTTCTCCTTTGGAATCCTAATCAAGTCCCATATCTTGTTTCTTTCTATAGCTTTAAGTTATTCTTTCATGGAATTCAGCCATACTTTCTTTTTGATAACTTCTTCAATACCCACGGGTTCATAGTCTACTAACATGGCACACCAAACAATTTCTCCTTCAGATTCTACTTTAGCGTCTTGCAACATGTCACAACCTGTAAGCCTTCTTGGTATTCGTCTGATTCTTTGTGGCCTTTGAACAATATCAGATGCTTGACCACCTTCAGAAATTGGATCTCCTTCAGAAGCTCTTTCTTCAAAAGTTCCAACTTCAGTCATGATCTGCGTCAGAGGCAAGACTACCTTCAGAAGCTCCTCCTTCAGAGGGTCCACCTTCAGAGTCATAATTACCACAAGATTCAAAATGAGCATCCGAATCAGATTCAACATCTGACTCATCTTCAGAGTCTTCAGAATCACCTTTTGACTCTGACTCTTCTTCATAACTTTCAAGTTCTGGCTTATCTTTAGTAATGAAATGAGACTTGCTCCAATCCCATGTTTCAATCTTTGTCCAATGCAATAAAAAAATATTAATTGTAACAGATTTTCAATGATGTATTTAAAGAAACTCGCAAATATTATTCACACCACAAAATTCAAAATACGTGTTAAATAAGTGATTTTCACATATATTTAGTGTTTTTTTTTGTGTGTTTTCGTCATTTTAATGTGTCGTTGTTTGTTTTGATTTCCCGTCTTTGTGCGGTGTATTTTGTTTTTCTGTCTTTGTGCGCAGTGTTCATTTGTTTCAGGTTGAAAGATGAGTTTCGATCTAGTGCAGATCCTATTTATGACTTTGGTGCCATTAACGCTACAGATCTGGAGACATGAATATTTCAGACATTTCAATATAGTCATAGTTATATTCGTAGGCATGTGCAATTTGCCGTTTTATGCTATTAACATGGATGCTGTGAGTTTCTTTGCAGATTTATCCTTTTTGTTTTTGGCGATTCTTAATTTGTATTGCAACAACGTACTCTATCAATTGGAATGAATGAATATTTTATTTAGTCAAAAAAAGTACAACATCCGCAACATAATTGCATTCAAAGCCGCAATATTTTAAAACCATAATGAAATGTGGTATATTTTTCCATTAAACCATATCCTAAAAAAAGAATAAATATTCGTGGCAAATACATCATTTTAAAAAGAAGTATTATTATGAATAAATATTCGTTGACATTTATTGGTTCAGACAAAAGAAACATACATATTTATCACAATATAGCAAATATTAATCTCTTACAGTCACACACAAAAAGGGAAACAATACATATTAATTTTTACCTATACTACCCCAAGATTTAAGACCTTGATCAAATTTACATTCGGTACGTGATGCTAAATAGAGTAAGGGATAGTGAGAAAAGTATCTCAAGGACTTTGTAGTTGATGGCGATGGAAGAAAAAGGAGTGTGTATAACAAAACCACGACTATAACAAATATCACAGTCATAGCCAGAAATACATTGGCCAACCAACTAAGTTTACTGATGACAATGTAGAGACCAGCCATAAAAGCCATAGATAATGAAAAAAGAGCGATTCCAAGAACTGGCATCACAATTTTGAGAGTTAAAGTCACCAATTCAGTCAATCCAAGGGTTGCCCAAAAAAGTATGACAGTAGCACTAATAGAACTAAAGAATGATATTGTGATGAAAATAATGAAAAATTGAAACATTGCATGATTTAAGTTATTTGCTTTTCCATCTGCTTCTCCTGGAACACTTAAACATGCTGCAACTGAAATTGTAACTATAAGGGTTGAAACAACTGTGAGGTTTTCTAATCTGTCCTTATATCTTTTTGAAACAATTTCTTTTGCTTTATGTTGTTTTTCACTTTCTTGTGATTCTTCAACATGGTTTTGAGTTTTGTTTTTATTGTTTTCTATTTTTTGTGAATTTGAATCATTGGGTGTAGATTCAATGTGAATTCTTTCTTTTCCTGAACTTTGCTTTGCACCAGCAGATTTTAGTGCAGTCCATGTAAGATGCTGTAAATATTGCAAACATTGTTAAAAAAAGTAACTAAACGAGTATGTAAGAATTTTTAAGTCATTATTTGTTGGTGTCTCTTGTAAGAAGATAGAATTACTTGCCTGTCTCAAAGATGATTTTCCAGCCTCGTAAAGTGAAATAACAATGTCAAGAGCTGTTTCATTGTTTTTGTTAACCAAATCAAGATTCACTATTTTGTTTTTTTCATTAACTAAATAGTAAACAGTTTTGGGATGACATGATCTTGCAGCCAAATGCAAAGGAGTTTCTCCTTTTTTATCCTTTTGGTTTATTAGCTTATGATATTCAGGAATTTTACTTTGTAATATGTAGCATATCACCTCGTGTTTTCCATGCTTTGCTGCAATGTGAAGAAAATTACGCTGATTAAATGTGTCAAGCATCTCTGTTGGATCTGGACAATATTCTAACAACTTCTTTACTACTTTCACATGTCCTCCATAAGATGCTAGATGAATTGGGAAATAACCATACTTGTCCCTTTGAATTGTGCAACGTTTACATAATCCAAGTAATAAATCGACACCTTCAAAGTAACCTATAGATGCAGCATAATGAAGAGGACGTCTATAATGTGTGTCCTTTGAATGGATCAAAGTTGGTTGGTGTTTTAGTATGATCTTGAATATTTCTGATACAAAAACATAAATATTATAGCCAATAATATCTTATAATTTCTATTCTCATTATAAAATATATACTCTAATTATTTGTAAATAGAATTTAAATTATTGTAGAAATAAATTATCAATATTATATTGAAAATTTGCTATTTACATTTTTTACAAAACATTTCACTATTTTGAAAACATGTCTCCACACAAATTAGGTGATACTCATGTGAATTTTAACTAATATATAAGTAATTTGATTATTCAAACATAAATGTTAGGGACACTCACATTAAGTTGTTAGGGATTCAAAAATACTTAAACAATTATTGGTGAGTCTGTTAGCATAAAGCAAGAAAATGTGAAACATTTCATTTCAAAAAACCGTTTTGATTTTTTTGCAAAATACAAATAACCAAAATTCCAAAACTGACATGGTAGATGAATCTCGGTGTCACATTGGTAGGTCGGCTCTTTTTGTGTCTGGAGCTTTGTTCATGCAAAGAGTAAAAGTGGGACTATTAATTCTTCCACATGATGTAATTCTAATGGGAAGTCAATCTTATTTTTTTGTAGATTAAGAATACCTTGCAGTGTATCTTGTGTAGAAGTGAATCATATTCATGGTTGTAAAGGACAAGGCTTGGTCAAGTATTAAGGCTCGATCTATGATTTGGATAAAGCCCTAATTTTCCGTTGAGCAAAGCCCTAATTTTTCATCAAATTTTATGGTTTGGTAAGTAGACTCAGTCTAAAGGCAAAGGAAACAAAACCCCTGGAACTCGTGTCTTTAATTTCTCTTTTATTATGTTGTATTTACAAATATATGAATCCTAAATGGAACGATGTCCTTCTCTTTTTGCTATGGCCGATAACCATATTATCAATGTAGCTGCTGCAGGTTTCTATGTTAATAGCATGTGGAATTGGTCTCTGTTTTCACTTTTCGTGGCTGGCAGTGATGTTGCCACGCTGGCTGGTGCTCCAAACAGGCCCGAGGTCGTGTTTGCAGGAGACAGGGGGGCTGGTTCTGTGCAGAGGGAAACGCAGGGAGGCTGGAACGGAGGGTCTGATACGGCTGAAGTGGCAGCAGCGGACGGTTCTGAGCTGCAGCTTGAGTGGGCGGAAATTATGGAGGGGCTGCATAATCGGGATCCGCTTATGGATGCTCAGGATTCTTTTTGCTGGAAATTGACTACGGATGGGTCATTTTCGGTAAAATCTTGTTATGACTTTTTCAAAGCAAAGCTATCGGGTCCGGCGGTGAATGCGGATAAGGTTCGGGCTCTCTCTCGAATTTGGAAAGTCAAGGTACCGTCTAAAATCCTATTCTTTTGTTGGAGACTTATACACAACCGCCTTCCTACTAGAGATCTTTTGGTGAGTCGAGGCATTGTGCTTGAAGGTAGTAATTCTTTTTGTGTACTGTGTTCGAAGGAGGAAGAAACTAGTGTGCATCTTTTTTCGGAGTGTGAAGTGTCGCGTCGTGTTTGGTGTCGAGTGTTTATGTGGCTTGGTGTAGGTGATCTCTTGTCTTTTGAGGACTTTATTGACTTTTTCCATAATTGTGAAAAGATTATTTGTCCTTCAAAGAGAGCTATTTTGTCGGTTGTTTGGCTTGCGTCGGCTTGGATATTGTGGATTAAACGTAATGCTATCATATTTAAAGACGAAGCCTTTAGCTTTATAGAGTGCATGTCGGAGATTGTTAGCAATTCTTGGAATTGGTTATGTGCTTTTTATAGGAAGGCGTCGGTTATGTAATTTTTATGGTTGGAATGTTCAACCTCTTTTGTGTTTTACCTTGTAATCCTTTTGTATAAGGGTGGAGCATCCCTTTTGCTCCCTTTATTTCCATTGCTTATTAAAAAAAAAAATGTTTTTATAATATTTTGAAAAATAGTGAGGAGGAGAATGAAAATTTCACCTTGATACTAGAAATCCTTTGAAAAAAAATTGTGGAATACGGAAAATTTCAATATCTCCATAAAAATTTACCAAACATTATAAATATGTAATGACATACCTGGTTTATGCATCATGATTGCCGCTACTAAGGGTGATAATCCTGATATACAAATATCATCCTTGCGACACTTCTCCAATATTAGGTTGACTGCATCCTTGTTTCCATTTTCAACTGCAAGGTAAAGTACTGTTTTCTGTGCATCATTATCATAATATATTGCATAAGTATAACAACTATCTTCCCAATCTTCTATTTCACATTCTTCACAAACTTTGAAAATCATATTCCCATCAATTTTACTCTTGTCACCTAACATTGCTTCATGAAGCATACTGTTTCCTTGATTATTTCCCCGAGTGAAAAAATATGATAGTCGAGTTATATATCTAGGATCGTATTCCCCACTTACATAATATTTCTCCCGATATATTTTCCAAAATTCGCCATGTCCCATATCTCTTTTAAGCTTTAGGAAACTAAAATAACCATTTAATAGTTTTTTAATGATTGAGGTGTTTCCAGCTCGAGCAGCAACATGTAAGACATTGTCCAAGTTATTGTTAACTATAAATAAAAGTCGTGGATCACGATCAATTAAAAGAGTAACAATGTCATCATTACCACTCCAAGCTGCAAGATGTAGCACAGTGTTTCCCATAGGAGTCTTGATTTGTGTTAGATTAGAAAATTCATCTAACAAATTCTTTGGACCTCCATATACTAAGTGATATGCTTCACTAATCAAATTAATTTGGTTATCAAATTCGCAACATTTTGCAACTATCCGATCGACTTCTGAGGGTTCAGTTTCAAGTTCAGGATCCTTTTCACTACTATTCACCTTCCATGATAAACCCATGTTGTTCCTCATTATCTCACGCGTCGTATTGAATTCTCAACCGATGGTGAGAAGATTGTGTCTTGAATATATGCAAGCCAAAATATGAAATGTTAATGAATGCTTTGATAAAAGTTCAACTTTATGTATTGTGTATGATTAGAACAGTATACGGTAAAAAATAAATCAAACATCATTGTTTGGTAATAAAAAAATCAGTGTTTAAACATCTTATGAATTCAGTCAATCATGTTGCTCTTATATAAATTTTGCACCCATGAACTTATCATATTAACTATTAGAGTTTACCTAAAATCCGGGGCATCATGTATATTTATATGTAAGAGAGAAATAAAGTATGCAAAAGAAATGTAAAAAAATAATATGTAAAGGAGTAAGTATTGATCTAATCTATGACAAAATAATAAAATGCAGAACATGTAGAGTTGTGATGAATTAAAATTTAATGACAAACCAATGTTGTCTGAACTACTTCAAGCTCGATAGCTCAGCAAATTAATCAGCTTTCCCTTGGCGTATTGAATGCTAGTGATGACTCTGTAAAATATATCTAACTATCTATATATAGTACTTTAATTGATTCTTTAATGTTCTTTACGTGTGGATTGCCCATTATCTACTCTCTTTTGATGCTATTTAAGCTTTTCTTCTACAATTAAAGAATAATTCTTTTCTTTATTTACAATAAAAGATATATATCATCTCTTTCTTCAGTAGGAAGGATGATTAAACAATTTTGCTAAATAAACAATAAAAATAATTATTATCTGATTGCTGAACTTGTAAGTTATTCGATGATTTAGTTGGCATCTCTCAATAGTGATTTATTTTTTCTTCAAGTGATTAAGTTAAAGAAAACATTTGTCCCTAAATTTTTCACCATTAAATCATTCAAAGATTTTTAAATAAAGATTGTTGAATTTTTAAAATTGCTGACTAATAAAAATATTAACACACAAAAATAAAGTTGTTACGTTGTGGACCCAGAAATGATGGTAGTTGCCCAAAATTACGGCGGAGCGTAGCTTCCGATGCACTACGTTGATGTGATACCGTAGATCGAAGGTTGCGATCACGGTGCTTCTTGAACCAGAGGTATCAATCTTGATGTGATGTCGTTAACCGATGTTTGCTATCTTCGATACGGTTGACCAAGGAGAGAACATGCATGGTTTGCAATCCAACGTCGAAGTCAGTTTAGAGTTCAAAATAGTGGTCGTGAAAGTGGAGATTAGATATTGTGTACTTGAGAACCCCTTTACAAAAGTATTTATATCTTGGGCTTCGCGGAGTAGGCTAGATAATGAGCCTTGTGCTATAGATCTTTGGCTGGAGCAGAGCAGTGGGTCCTGAGTCTTTTTCTAATACAACACATTTTCTTCCAAGACTCGTCGGGTATGTAAGTTGTCGTGGGAGTCTTTCAATAAGAGTGGTCGGCCTCATAGTTGGTTCATTCAGGCTTCGAATTGTGTGTGTCGCTTTAGTTTTGTCATAGCGTGATAGGGATATGAGCATTAAATGCAATCTCATCATTGAAATGTTTCACTGATTTTCTTTAACATGTGACCTGAAATGTATGGAATAACGTGATGCAGCTTTCTATGTACTTGAGTACACTCGAGTGTGGTTGTCATCCATAAATGAAATTTGACCATCAATTTTTCCATCGGAAGCGACTCGGAGGATATTGTTTCATCGTCTTCAAAAAAGGGAACATAGTCTGAGTCGCATCCCTTCCTCTCTATTAGTTGGGATGGTGAATCACGAATGATTGTTTTGAGTGATGATTCAAATATGGAAGATTCTTCCGGAGAATCATTGTCAAATGAAGTTCTCTCCATGAATACCTTAGAATTTATGTTTCCTATGAAATCCGACAGGGGGTGAAAATCCTGTCAAGAGACAGATGCATCTTCATGTTGTGACCGAGGCATAAATAGATGTTTCCCGTCAAAGGAGGGGATGTTTCAGTTGCATTGTCCAAACGTATCAGGAGTCAACTGATCAAAATTCATGTTATACTAAAATTGCTCGTCATATAGAGTTCCAAGTGCAACATGATGTAATGTCCTAGGTCAATCCTGATGATCATCTTAGAGCAAATGTATTGGCTTGAAAGGGTATTCAATTAATAGAGTCGGCCAATGTAAATAGGTACCACTAGATGGCTCAAAAAATAGTCGGAACTCCTTTTATCATAAACGCCGAGAAAACCATAACCCAAACAATATTACGATTGGCCATCCCCTGAATTGGCCGATTTCGCCAGTAGGTGAAATACCCTTCAAACCATCAGTAATTATGTTACATAAATCAGAGTAAAACATGCATATAAAAGAAGGCGTAACATGTATTTCAAAATTTAACAAAACAAAACATCATAAAATCCTTGGTCATGTTCATAACACACGTTTAATTGTCATGTCTCATATGCACATCACAACAGAATTAAAACGATACCAATCAAAAGCTCTCACAGCATATATTCATGCACAAAAGTTAGGCACCACGACCACATCACATAATTTAACATAATCCAAAATAAAAGAGAGTAATAACAACATCTCTCAAAACATGAATAATAAACATGAAGTCAAGCGTACAACCCCAATTGTGTTACATAACCAGAGCATGAGACTACATCACTACTACCTAAGTAAAACGGGATAAAGGCTCTTCGGCTAAATCCTTGAAAACAACATCACCCTTACTCCTCGGTACCTGAGCTATGTTGTACAAAACATTATTTTAACAGAAGGGTGAGAATTCACATCATTATGAAAATATATAATAATGACTAATGTAAACAAAATACAGCAGGAAAATAGAGTATTTCTAGTAGTGTTAGGTGTTTATTTTCTTAGATGGGTTATTTTTTATTAGAGGTGGTCTTTCCATCATTTTAATATGGTTGTGTTGTCTATTTTGAAATCCATGATTCACATTTTTTTAATGAAGAAAAGAGTTTTTTTTTTGCTTGAAAATGGTAATTCGATAGGTATATGACCTATCCATATCCTTTCTTGAACAAGCTTGAAACTTATATTCTCTATCTCAATATAGATGTTGAGAGTCTTTGAATTGGTTCTTGGGGAGAAGTTTTCTTAATATCTTATTGAAGGATTCTGTTTTTATTGATGGTTATTCTTCTACCGAGATCTTATCTTTAGTGGTCGGTTGATAGGTGATTATATTTTCATGTTTATATTGATTTGTTTGTGGGGTCGGTTTAATACGTTTTGTGTCTTAAGCTACGTTATCAGTAATATATATATATATATATATATATATATATATATATATATATATATATATATATAGGAGGGTTATATTGACTCCAAGAGTAAGTTATAATAACTTACTCCACATCTTGACCATTAATTCTTTTCAATCTAATGGTTAAAAATAATAAGGAATAGTTTTCTCTTTCCACATTTAATGACTTATTATTTTTAACCATTAGATTGAAAAGAATTAATGGTCAAGATGTGGAGTAAGTTATTATAACTTACTCTTGGAGTCAATATAACCCTCCTCATACTATATATATTCCTTAAATGAATCTAAAGAGGATTATGATACATCATTTCTAAAACCAACATTATTATGAATAAAATTTATTGGCATTTATTGGTCAACACAAGAGAAACATACATATTTGCCAATATATATTACAAAGGATACATGCATATAACTAAGTGGGTATTATTAAAGAAAGCGGCATGGTGAAACCCTACTTAGCCACAATTTACATTAATATTAACCTATACTACCCCCAAGGATTAATGTCTTGATCACTTTTACTCTTTGTACGTGATGCTAAAAAAACAAAAGGGTAGTGTGAAATGTATCTCAAAGGCTTTATAGTTGATGATGATGGAAGGAAAAGGAGTGTATATAGAAAAACGACAATGATAATAAATATCACTGTCATAATCAAAAACACATTGGCCAACCAACAAAGTTTACTGATGACAGTGTATAGACCAGCCATAAAAGCCAAAGATAATGAAACGAGAGCGATTCCAAGAAGTGGCATCACAATCCTGAGAGTGAAAGTCACCAATTCATTTAATCCAAGTGTTGCCCAAAAGAGCATGACTGTAGCACTAATGGAACTGAACAATGATATTGTGATGAAGATGACAAAAACTTGAAACATTGCATGTTTTAAGTTATGCGCTTCACCTTCTGCTTCACCTGGAACGGCTAAACATGCGGCTACTGACGTTGTGACTATAAGGGTTGAAACAATTGTGAGGTTTTCTAATCTGTCCTTGTATATTTCTGTAGATTTTTCTTTTTCTTTACCTTCATCAGTGTTTCTTGGTTTAGATTCAATAGGGAGTGTAGCTTTCTTTGAACTTTGCTTTGCACCCACAGATTTGAGTGCAGTCCATGTAAGATGCTGTAAATATTACAAACATTAAAAATAGCTAAACTAGTTTCTAATAGTTTTTAAATTATCATTTGTTAGTGTTTGAGAATAATTAAATGAATGATTTATCATGCAACAAACTTCGCTATAACTTTATGAGCTAGTAAGAGGGTATAACTACTTGCCTGTCGCAAAGACGATCTATCAACCAGGTAAAGTGAACTAACAATGTCAAAAGCTGTTTCCTTGTTATTGTTAACCAAATCAAGATCCACCTTTTTGTTATTTTGGTTAACTAAGTAGTATACAATTGTGGGATGCAATGATCTTGCGGCCAAATGCAAAGCGGTATCTCCATTTTTATCTTGTTGATTTATTAGCTTATGAAGTTCAGGAATTTCACTTTGTAATATGTAGCATACTAACTCATATTTTTCATGCTTTGCTGCAATGTGAAGAATATTACGCTCATGGGAAGTGTCAAGCATCTCTGTTGGATCTGGACAATATTGTAATAACTTCTTCACTACTTCCACATGGCCTCCATAAGATGCTAGATGGACTGGGAAATAACCATATTTGTCCCTTTTAATTGTGCAACATTTACACAATTCAAGTAATAAATCAACACCTTCAAGGTAACCTATAGATGCAGCATAATGAAGAGGAAACCTGTCATGTTTATCCATTGAATGGATCCAAGTTGGCTTGTTTTTTATTATGATCCTCAATATTTCTGAAACATGAACATAAATATTAGCTAATATTCTCTACTAGTTGATAATTGCCTAATAATATTATCATCTAGCTATGTAAATATGTAATTACATACCTTCGTTATGAAACATTATTGCTGCAATAAAAGGCGATAATCCCTCTGGCTTATCATCATTCTTGTGACACTTCTCTAATATTACTTCAACAACATCCTTCTTTCCATTTTCGACTGCAAGATAAAGTACTGTTTTCTTTTCATGATTAACAGTATTTAGTGCATAATCATAACAACTATTTGACAATGACTTCTTGGACGAATCTTCTGTTTTGAAAAGCTCACAAACTTGGAAAATCGTATCCCCATCAATATTTCTCTTGTCACATAACATTGCCTCATGAAACATAGTGTTGCCTTGATCATTCTTCAATTGAACAAAAGTTAATAGATCCTCCATATTTGACTTGTCATCATACGCAACTTCCAAATCAACATTTTTATTGTAATTAAACCAAGCTATTTTTATATCATGCCGTTTAAAATTAGTATAACCTTCAAAGAGCTTTTTAATGGTTGAGATGCATCCACTTCTTGCAGCAACATGTAATACACTGTCCTGGTTTTTGTTAAATTTAAACAAAAGTTTTGGAGCACGTTCAATTATAAAAGGAACAATGTCCTCATTACCATTCAAAGCTGCAATGTGTAACAGGCTATTTTGCATAGGGGTCTCAATTTCAGTTAGATTAGAAGATTCATCTAACAATTTCTTTGGACCTCCATGAACCAAGTGATATGCATTGCTAATCAAATTAATTTGATTATCAAATTTGCAACATTTTTCAATGACATGAGCGACTTCAGTGGGTTCATTTTCAAGTTCAGTTTCCTTTTCGCTATTAATCATCTCAACCTGCTCATGAAAAGATTGTATTTTGAATATTTTCAGCACAAAATTCAACATCCTAATGAACATTTTGATACAAATTTAAATTTATCTATTGTAGGATTAGTGTGATAATGTTCATGAAGTTCAATATTGTTATATTGTAGGATTCATTAATCAGCCATGTCACATTACCTTTTTGAAAATAACAGTATCACTTGACACTTAACATGGTCGTGATTGGTTGACAGTGTAAAAGTACATATCTTTTTTTCTCGTAAAAAAAACATTAAACACTTTTGTTCCGTTAAAGATATTGCAATAACTAGGGACGGTATACTTGGAAAAATTACTCACAACAAATATGGGTAAAGACAATTACTCATTAAAATAAACGGATATGAGCGCTGGTACGGGTACCTTAATACCCACTCTGTTCTATACCCGCATAATATATATTCATATATTTTTTATTTTTATAAATATATACACTTGTATACTTATCAATTTTATTAAATAAATTATTATTAAATTTATACGCATTTTATTATAAATGTTTGTTAATTTCTAAACTCAACGATTACTGTATATCCTTAATTTTGTTTTTTATAATGTTGTTAAAAAACTTCAAATAGCATGATAAATTATAACTAGTTTTTTATTAGAAATGTAGGTAAACATGTATGAATATGGGTACTTCATTATTCATGGGTACGGATATGAGTATGGAAATTGGGTAGTTAATATACATATTCATTTCAATATGTTTGTCTTGTTTGCTTTTGATTCTTAGAAAAATATATGTTGTGTTGTTTTTAATTATAGTTTTTGTTTTATGAATTAATTGTTATAATATATAGAATATTTAATTTTATTAATCTTAAAAATAAACTTTACAAAGACTAAATCACATGAATAAGAACCATAAACTAAATAACATATATGTATAAAATTAAAATCAAATAACAGTGAATTTACAAGAATCAATTATATATTGAAAACAAAGATTAAACTTAATGGTGTTGTGAGTTCTAATAATATGAAATGATAGAAATAAAATATGCAAAAAAAAAACAAAAAAAACAAAAGGTAAAATAATAAATATTGAACTAATATATTTATATATATAGAGAGAGAGAAAATAAAAGATGCATATGCGAAATATAAAATAATTGATATACTATAAGCGAAGCGTATTCCTTTAAATTAGTAAGACATTTAAAAATTAGTATTGTACGACAGTATAAAATATTTTACCGTTTAAGTATGTATCCATTAAACTTTTATATATGCAGAAAATGTATAGTTATGATAAATTAAAATTTAATGACGAACCAAAATATTGCCTGAACTGCTTCAAGCTCGATCACCCAGCAAATTATTCAGCTTTCCTCTTGCGTATGGGTTGCTACTGATGACTCTGAAAAATATAAATGACTATCTATCTATATATAGTATTGTAATTTATTCTTTAATGTTCTTTACTTGTGCATTGCCATTCATTTACTCTCTTTTGTTCTAATTAAGCTTTTCCTCTGCAAGAATAATTCTTTTCTCTTTTCACAATTAAAAATATATATCCTCTCTTTCTTCATTAGAAAGGACGAAACAAGTTTAGCAAAATATTCAAATCCCATATTTTTCGTTAATTTGGTAGACTTAAGACTTAATATTTATGATTATTATTTAAACATGTTTACTTAAGAATTATAAATTCAATATTACAAAATTAAAAAACAAAAGAGTGAATAATTAATTAGTAGAATGTATTGTAATCTATCAACATTTGTAGATTGTCCGTGTTGTATGGGTTGCACCCCTAGTGCAGTTCTTATAATCAATTGTTTATTTAAAAAAAAAAAAAAGTTTGAGAGAAGAATGTGTCTTATAGTAATAAAAATATACACAATAAATATAGTTGAACTTGTATAAAAATATACATTTGACATTTCAAATTTTGTCTTACAAATACTCCAGATTCAATCTTCTCATCAAAGGCTGAGATTTGAATATGCCGTGTGGTCTAGAAACAAATTTTTTGGCTAACCCATTGCCAGATGAAGTCATACCATTGACAATGATGCATTTTGCTAGCCCATTGCAAGATGAAGCCATAACAAGGAGAATGACAAGTAGTGAAAAAGAAATTGAACTGGAAACTGAACCCTCAGAAGTCATTCAGATTATTGAAAAATGTTGCGAATTTGATAATCAACTTAATTGGATCAGAGACGCATATCACTTGGTAAATAGAGAACCAAAGAATTTGTTATTTTCAAAGTGTCGCAAGGATGATCATTTGTTATTCTAAAGGAGGATATTATGAAGTTTGTTTCAGATTTTCATTCCAAAGAGACTCTAATCAAAGCTTGTACCTCCTCCTTTATAACTTTGATTCCAAAAATTCTTAACCCGCAGCATCTTTCAGAATACCGCCCTATCTGTCTTGTCGGGAGTCTCCTTAAGATCCTTTCAAAACTTATGGCTGCTAGGCTAAAACTCGTTATCGACAAACTCATATCAATTAAACAGTCAGCTTTTATTAAGAAGAGGAATATTATGGATGGCGTGGTGTTTGTTAACGAGCTTATGGATCTGGCCAAGAGGGACGGTAGAAGCTGTTTAATTTTGAAAGTGGACTACGAGAAAGCCTATGACAGTGTTAGCTGAAATTTCCTCTGGTTCATGATGAAAAGTATGGGGTTTGGCTGCAAATGGCTAAAGTGGATGGAGGCGTGTGTTTTCGTGAGCTCTATGGCGGTCATAATTAATGGAAGTAGTACAAATGATTTCAAGGTCGAACGAGGGCTTCGGCAAGGAGATCCTCTCTCTCCTCTTCTGTTTGTGATCGCAATGGAAGGCTTAACGCGTCTCATGGAAAAAGCAGTGGAATTGGGAGATTTCAAGGGCTTCCAATACGGGGACAACAATTCTGTTGATATTTTACAATTTGCAGACGACAGAATTATTTTTGGTGAAAATGATCAACATAATCTTTAGAGGCTGACGACTATCTTGAGGGGATTCGATCTTATGTCTGGCCTTAGAATTAATTTTCGTAAGAGCAATATTTATGGTATAAACCTCTCTGTGTCATCTATGCAGCAGATCTCCACGTTTTTGTCGTGTGGGGTGGGTACAATTCCATTCAAATTCCTTGGAGTGATGGTAGGTGACAGCCCGAGAAAAACCGTAATGTGGAAGGATGTGATCCGGAACATAAGGAGCAGATTGCAGAGTTGGAACGGGCGTTTTCTATCTATAGGAGGGAGGGTTGTATTGTTAAACTCTGTTTTGAATGCAATCCCTTTATACACCTTATCGTTTTATTGAGCGCCAAAAAAGGTGATCAATGAAATAATTAATATCCAAAGGAATTTTCTGTGGAAAGGCGTGGAAGGCGAAAGAGGTATTAATTGGGTTAAATGGAAAGATGTGTGCAAAGCAAAAGAAGAGGGCGGTTTGGGAATTAGAGATATCGAAACCATGAATATTTCTCTTCTTATGCAGTGGAAATCGAGAATTTTGACGGAAGACAATACAGTTTGGAAAGATATTCTGAAGTATAGATATCACACCCCCCGAGGTTAAAATGTTCGTGAACGACGGCAATGTGGTGAACAAAAAAGACTCATTGTGGTGGCGAGACTTACTGTTAATTAATGATTGTGCAGCCTCTAGAGGTATTTCCACTTCTGATTTATTTTCGTGCAGGGTAAAAAATGGCACCAAAACCTCCTTCTGGTTCAGCAAATGGATTGAGAATCAATCTCTTTCCGAGGCTTTCCCGGAACTGTACGCAAAGGCTAATAACCCCTTCATGTCGGTAGCCACTACTGGCCACTGGTAAGAGGAAGATTGGCGCTGGGATGTGGATCGTCGGTTCACCGAATATGATGAAGATGATGAGTTCTTGATCCATTTTATGATAGAAATGCTGAATCAGTTCCAGCCAGAGCAGCAGGCAGAAGATGAATTCAAGTGGGTGGATGATGCCGAGGAAGATTTCACGGTCAAATTGTGTGCTCACACGATAAGGAATCGTGACACTGAGAACTTGGTAGGGAATTCTGAGAGAAAAATGCTGCATTTTATGTAGGATATCAAAGCTCCATCAAAAGTGAAAGTATTTGCCTGGAGATTGATATTGGATAGACTTCCAACGAGAGATCAATTGAAGAAGAGAAGAATATTGGAAAATGATCGGGACTGCTGCTGTGTCTTCTGTTCTCGTGAAGAGGAGAGTTCTAAACATCTATTCGAATCGTGTCCCATTACAAGAAAGATTTGGAATAGAGTTGGAGGGTGGATAGGTGATTCTTGCAACCTCTCTATAGAGGACTTATCTTCATTCTTTACTATTCTTGAGAAAATTAAGGGAGTAGAGGAAAGATTAACTATAGGAGCGATTTGGTTAACGGTGGTGTGGAACATTTGGATGATGAGGAATGCAATTATTTTTAAAGGATGTAGCTACAATTTTGATGACTGCTATAGCGCTATTGTATTAACTTCTTGGAAATGGTTCCGCCTAGTTAACTCTTCTTCTATATCCTGTAATTTCCATTTTTGGAACATTTTACCTCTATCTTGTATGAAGAGGTAATTTGTCTGTGTACCCCTCTTTTCTGATTAATACCATTACTTATTGAAAAAAAAATAAAAGGATTATCACCTTTAGTAGCGGCAAATCATGATGCATAATCCAGGTATGTCATTACATGTTTATATTGTTTGGTGATACTATTGTTTTTTTTAAATGGAAAATCAATTAAATGGAAGTTGAAGATGAGGGTCATGGTTTTAAATTGCACTCCGCAACCGCAATTGCAGCCGTAATATTATTGATGTAGTAGTCTCCGCATCGGGTTGTAATTGCGGTGTGATTTGTAACCACACGCCCAACAACACTAGAATTCACATCAAACACCTTCACCCATGTTATTTCACATATTTTCTTCATAACTCAACATTTGGGAACCCAAAAGTTGAATTTACATGTGATTTGTAATGTAAAATATTAACATTAAAAATTTTTAATGGTGTATTTCAAATATCTCCCAATTAAAATTCACGCCGCAATGCGCATCGCAACTATCGCAATGGCCGCAATCGCAACCGCAACCACAATTTAAAACCATGACGAGGATAGTCCAACTAGTCTCAATCATGTCACCTCTATAAAAGACATTCACAAGCCCCTACATATTTGAACAATATGTTTGGAATTAATAAGGGTGTAAATATTATGTCTAAATATCTTTTTTTTAATACTACTTTCATGTTAGTTGAGTTCAAATGAGCACCACCTAACTCGTGCGAGACTTGATTCAACAAATAAAATGACCTGTTTTGGAAGGAAAAAAATGTTATTAGCAATTTTCTTTATAATATTGATGATTTCTCAATTAATTAAAGTCTATTTAGAATGAAATAGAGTATATATTTTATAAGAAAAATAGAAATTGTTAGAGATTATTGTATAACATTTATGTTTTTCTATCAGAAATGTTGAGGATCATTCCAAAACACAAGCCAACTTGGATCCATACAATCGACAAACATCAAAGGCTTCCTCTTCATTATGCTGCATCTATAGGTTTCCATGAAGGTGTTGATTTATTACTTGAATTATGTAAATGTTGCACCATTCAAAGGGATAAGTATGGTTACTTCCCAATTCATCTAGCATCTTATGGAGGCCATGTAGAAGTAGTGAAGAAGTTGTTACAATATTGTCAAGATCCAACAGAGATGTTTGACACTTCTCATGAGCGTAATATTTTTCACATTGCAGCAAACCATGGAAAACACGAGGTGGTACGCTACATATTACAAAGTGAAATTTCCGAACATCATAAACTGATAAACCAAAAGGATAATAAAGGAGACACCCCTTTGCATTTGGCTGCAAGATCATGTCATCCCACAACTGTGTACTACTTAGTTAACCAAAACAACAATATAGTGAGTCTAAAGTCTAGACAACTTTGGTTGAAGGACGGTGACAAGAATTCTCGGTTCTTTTTTAATTCTATCAAGGAGCGACATAAGAGGAATTCCATTACGGTGTTGGACGGGGTGGAGGGTAGGGTGGAAGGAGTGAAGGAGGTTAAAATGGAGGTCAAAAATCATTTCGAAAGTTTCTTCAAAGAAAGCGATTTAAGGAGGGCTGTCCCGGAAGGTTTGGATTTGGATAGGTTGGAAGACGTTGATTGTGAGTGGTTGGAAAGACCTTTTTCGGTAGAGGAGATTAAAGAAGCGGTTTGGGATTGTGATGGTAGTAAAAGTCCCGGTCCAGATGGTTTTACGCTTGAGTTTTTCAAATTCTTTTGGGAAACGGTAAAATTGGACGTTATCAAATTTGTGGAGGACTTTCATGATAAGGCTAGGCTCACGAAAGGTTGCACTTCGTCTTTTATTGCTGTAATTCCTAAAGTTAAGAATCCCCAATCCTTGACCGAATATAGACCAATATGTTTAGTGGGAAGTTTGTATAAGATTCTTACAAAATTGATGGCGGGAAGATTAAGAAGTGTGATTGGAAAGCTTGTCTCTTCTAACCAAACGGCCTTCGTTCCGGGTAGAAACATATCGGATGGTGTGTTGGTTTTGAGTGAGGTGATGGATTTAGCTAAGAGAAATAATAGAAGTTGTGTTGTTTTGAAGGTTGACTTTGAGAAAGCCTATGATAGGGTGAGTTGGAAGTTTCTAAGGTACGTGCTAATTAAGATGGGCTTTGGCACAAGATGGTTGAGATGGATGGAGTGTTGTGTTTTTACTAGTAGCATGTCCGTTCTAATTAACGGTAGTACCACCAAGGATTTCTTGATCGAGAAAGGACTCCGCCAAGGAGACCCACTTTCTCCTTTTCTATTTGTCTTAGTTATGGAGGTCCTAACGGCTTTAATGAGAAAGGCAATGGTAAATGGAGACTTCAAGGGGTTCAAAATCAATGAAGAAGAGCGTGTGAATTTATTGCAATTTGCGGATGACACTGTTATTCTAACGGATGGAGACACCACGGATTTGTGGAGCATAAAGGCCATATTAAGGGGTTTTGAGCTAATGTCGGGCTTGCGGGTAAATTTCAACAAAAGTAATATTTATGGAGTTAACGTCAATGTGGATTTTCTCGAAGCGGCGTCAATTTTTTTATCTTGCAAAATTGATAAGCTTCCTTTCAAATTCCTTGGTGTGAAAGTGGGAGATAGTCCGCGGAAGTTATCAATGTGGAGGGATTTGATTTTGATGTTAAAGAGTCGGTTGGCCGTTTGGAAGGGAGTTAACCTCAATATAGCGGGACGCGTGTGCCTTATTAATTCCGTCTTAAACGCCATTCCTATATACTCCCTCTCCTTTTATAAAGCACCTTCAAAAATCATTAAACAAATTCGGGCAATTCAATCAAAGTTTTTATGGAATGGGAGCGACACAAAGAGACCGATACATTGGGTGTGTTGGGACAACGTTTGCAAACCGCGGGAAGAAGGCGGGTTGGGCGTAAAGAACGTTGAGGTTATGAATTTGGCTTTGCTATCTAAATGGAAGTGGAGGATTTTAGTGGATAATGAAGCGGTATGGCGTAGCATTCTTGTTGCAAGATATGGCAACATTAAGTTGAAAGTCCTCGTCGGAGATATCTCGGTAGTCCACAATCGAGACTCAATTTGGTGGAGAGACATTCTTATTTCCGATAATTATATTTCTCTCTTGCACCATAATTTTGCAGGTGAATTTTTATGCAAGGCTAGAAATGGTAAGACGTTGCCATTCTGGTATTGCACCTGGATCGGCAACCAGCTGTTGCATCTTGTCTTTCCGGAGCTGTATGCAAACGTTCGGGATGATGCAGTTTCAGTCCCGGATGCTGGACAGTTCACAGAAGGAAGATGGCGTTGGAATTCTGCTGCTGTCCTGTTCCATAACAGCAGCGATTTAGCCCACCAGTGGCTGGAATTTTGTGACCTGTTAAGTGAATTCCAACCCTATGAAGGAGAGACGGACAACTACTGTTGGAGAGGCAATCCCGAAGATATTTTCACGGTCAAATCATTCTATAACATTTTTTTAGCAAAGCTTACAGGTCCGCCTATTCACCCATCTATTGTTACTAATGTTGATATTCTATGGAAAGTTAAAGTGCCTCCAAAAATTCTTTTTTTCGGGTGGAGAATTTTTCAAAATAGAATAGCAACGAAGGATCAATTATTAAAAAGGGGAATTATGTTGGAAGGGGGAGATCAATGGTGTGTGTTTTGTCTTTCGGAGAACGAGAATTTACAGCATCTTTTAGGGGGCTGCACTACTGTCGCTAAATTATGGTGTAAAGTGTTTAACTGGATTGGTCCGTTAGATGGTTTATCATTGGAGGAGTTTGTGGAATTTTTTGGGTTTTCTCATAAGGTGAAGATTAAAGCTAAGAGGACTACGAAACGCGATCATTTTCAGAAATGAGGCGTATAGCTTCACCGAGTGCATGACGGGTGTTGTGAAAAACGATACCAATAACAAAGTATAATAGGGAATTAGGGAAGAGAATAAGAACACAAGAATTGGTTATAACTGCTATTCTTTTACTTTCTCTTAAAACAAGATTACAAGTTTACAAGAATAACAAATAACCTCTCTCACCCTAAATTAGGATTTGCAGCTTAGCAATGATGAGAGACTAGTATGCTATTTATAATAAAACCTAACATACTAACTAATGGGCTTTTTCCACAAGGCCCATTACACAAGCCAACTTAATAAACAAGCTAACTTAACAAATTAGGGTTTAAACACTAAAACCTAATTTAACATGCTAACAACCCTAGCATCTTCGACACAAGCATGTGAACAACCTTCGACATCATGCTTAACCCTGTCGAACCAAGAAGCTACCCTTCGGCCATACTAGAGTTCGATCCAAAATCTCACAAATCTCCACCTTGGACCTAACTCTACAACGTCAAGGAACAGACTAGCTTTCTTCATGCAGCTTTATCAACTGCATACAGTGGAAAAACTTGCAACTCGGCAATGTCTTGGTGATCATATCAGCAGCATTGTCTTCAGTCGAAACCTTCAGCACTTGGACTTCTCCACGCTCGATTACTCCTCTGACGAAATGCAGCCTCACATCAATGTGCTTAGTTCGCTCATGATAGGCTGAATTCTTCGACAGGTGTATTGCACTTTGACTATCACATTTAACAGTGATACCTCGACCTTGAAGTTTCAGCTCCTTCGCAAAACCTTCAAGCCACAATGCTTCTTTCACAGCTTCAGTTAATGCAATGTACTCCGCTTCAGTGGTTGATAGAGCAACAACCTTCTGAAGTGTTGCTTTCCAACTAATTGCTGTGCCAAACATAGTGAAAACATATCCAGAAATAGATTTCCTGGAATCCATACAACCTGCATAATCAGAGTCGACATATCCTTCGATTACTGCTTTACCATCTTCACCCAAGGCTCCACCATAAATTAGGACTCTATTCAGAGACCCATTTATGTACCTTAAAATCCACTTCAATGCTTGCCAGTGAGCCTTTCCAGGATTCGCCATGTACCTGCTTACAAGACTTACTGCGTATGCTATGTCGGGTCTAGTACAAACCATAGCATACATCAAAGAACCAACTATATTAGCATATGGGATGCTATTCATATAGGCTCTTTCCACATCAGTACTGGGACACTGATCAATACTCAGCTTGAATTGAGGGTTTGTTGGAGTCACAACTGGCTTCGAATTCGACATACCAAACTTTTCAAGAATCTTCCGTAGATATGCCTCTTGAGATAGGCATAACTTCGACTTCTTTCTATCTCTTCGAATGTCAATTCCAAGAATCCTGGAAGCAGCTCCCAAATCCTTCATATCGAACTCCTTATTGAGTTCAGCCTTCACCCTCATCACATCTTCGACACTGTTGCTTGCTATGAGAATATCATCCACATAAAGCAACAAAATAACAAATGAATTACCAGGTCGAAATCTGAAGTAAACACAGTGGTCGAACTGACTTCTAATGAAACTTATGCGTGCCATGAACTTGTCGAATCTCCTATTCCACTGTCGAGGAGATTGTTTCAGCCCATACAAAGATCTCTTTAACTTGCACACATAATCTTCCTTCCCCTTTTCGACATACCCTTCAGGTTGCCTCATCAGGATCGTTTCATCTAAATCACCATACAAGAACGCAGTCTTCACATCCATTTGTTCCAGTTCAAGATCGAACTGTGCCACCATGGCAAGCAACATTCGAATGGACCTATGCTTCACAACAGGAGAAAACACATCATTGAAGTCGACACCTTCTTTCTGAGTGAAACCCCTTGCGACTAACCTTGCCTTATATCTTTTCGACGTCACTCCTTCAATTTCTTCCTTAACTTTGAAAATCCATTTACAGCTGACTAACCTTGCCCCAGCAGGTTTCTTGATCAGTTCCCAAGTGTGATTATCATGAAGAGATTTCATCTCATCATCCATGGCCTTCAGCCATTCAGTCTTATTTTGACTCCTCATAACTTCCTTATAATCTCTAGGTTCATCATCAAGAACCTCATTGGCAGAGATTAATGCATAAGCTATAAGATCTGCATACCCAAGTCTCTGAGGTGGTTTGATGACTCTTCTCGACCTATCTCTCGACAATAGGTAGTCATCATCAGTTTCCTCAACTTCCTCAGCATCTTCTGCTTCTTCTTCGACTTCATCAGGGACATGCAATTCAGCATCAACATGCTCCACCTCAACAGGAATCTCTACCTGTTCCAGCTCTTCGTCAGATGTTTCTGTACTTCGACCAACATCATCAGTTTTCTTAAAAGCCATTTCAGCTTCATTGAAAACTACATCTCGACTGGTGATACACCTCTTGTGACCTGGCTCTAGGCACCATAGCCTATAAGCTTTGACTCCTTCAGGGTATCCCATGAACATGCATTTCAGAGCTCTAGGTTCGACCTTGTCTTGCCTAATGTGAGCATAGGCTACGCAGCCAAATACTCTCAGTTTGTCGAGATCTGGTGGATGTCCCGACCAAACTTCTTCAGGTGTCTTCATATCTAACGCTGTCGAAGGACATCTGTTTATCAGATATGTTGCTGTCGAAACAGCCTCAGCCCAGAACACCTTTGTTAACCCCGCACTAGTCAACATGCATCTGACTCTCTCCAAAATAGTTCGATTAAACCTTTCAGCCAAACCATTTTGCTGTGGAGTACCTGCAGTAGTTCTATGCCTTGCAATACCAGAGGCAGCACAAAAACTGTCGAATGCCTCATTGCAAAATTCAAGGCCATTGTCGGTTCTCAACCTCTTGACCTTTCTGCCAGTCTGATTTTCAACCAGAGTCTTCCAACTTTTGAAATTCTCAAAAGTTTCATCCTTAGTCTTCTGGATGAATACCCATAATTTTCTGGAATAATCATCTACTATGGATAGAAAATACCTTGCTCCTGAATGTGATGGACACCTTGCAGGCCCCCAAAGATCAGCATGGATGTAATCAAGGGATCCATGTGTTCTTTGTTTGCCTTTGTTGAACTTCACTCTGCAAGATTTTCCAAGTACACAGGGTTCACAAAACTTCAGCTTTTCGACTTTGTCTCCACCAAGCAGATTTTGTTTCCCTAATTCGACCAGACCCCTTTCACTGACATGGCCCAATCTCATGTGCCAGATTTCTGTCTTCGACAAAGGTTTCGTGGATACAACATTTGTCAAACCACTTACAACTTCAGCCTCAAGGGTATACAAGCCTTGTTTTTTCACGCCTCTCAAGACTTCCTTCGAACCCTTCATGACTCTTAGGATACTTTTCTCTCCTTAGAAAACATATCCTTTCTTGTCGAATTCACCAAGAGAAAGCAGATTTCTCTTCAAATCAGGAACAAACCTGACTTCAGTCAACAACCTTATTGACTCATCATGGAGCTTGAATCTAATAGATCCAATACCTGCAATCTTGCAAGCCTTGTTGTTTCCCAGCAATACGGATCCACCATCTTGATCACATAATTCCTCGAACAAGTCTTTGTTTGGAGTCATGTGCCAAGTGCAACCTGAATCCATAATCCACTCCTTCTTAGAGTCACTGCTTGAAACCACAAGAACATCAGATGATTCGAAATCATCTTGAACAATGGCAGCGTTGCCATTATCCTTACCTCCATGATATTTCAAGCGTTCAGGGCACACCTTTCTTGTGTGACCCTCCTTTTTACAATGATAGCATCGAATGCCAGATGCTTCGCCACTGTAAGACTTCGACTGGCTTTTGCCTTTCTTCTTGTCGAACTTACCATCCTTTCGTAAGAGTTTTCCTTTAACGGCCAAACCTTCGCCAACAGTCGAGGGTTTATGCTCCTTTCGTTCATTCAAGTCCTTAGAGTACAAGGCTGATTGAACTTCTTCAAACGTCAGGGACTCCCTTCCATACAAGAGAGTTTCTTTGAAGTGAGCATGTGATCGAGGCAAAGAACACAATAGTAACAGCGCTTGATCTTCATCATCGATCTTCACATCAATATTTTCAAGATCAAGAATCAGCTTGTTGAACATATCCAACTGCTCAGCCAATACTTTGTCTTCAATCATCTTGAATGAATACAAAGCTTGCTTCAGGTAGAGTCGATTTACCAGCGATTTGGTCATATACAAACTTTCAAGTTTCACCCATAACCCTGATGCCGTCGTCTCCTTTGATACCTGCCTGAGAACCTTATCACCAAGGCTCAACAAAATTGCGCTGTGTGCCTTCTCAATCATAGTCGTCTTCTCCGCTGCCGTTAATGCAGCATTCATGGCTGCCTCTCCCTTCAACGCTTCCAAACAACCCTGCTGAACCAGTAGGGCTTTCATCTTCAAGCGCCACAGACCGAAATCATTCACTCCGGTGAACTTTTCAATCTCATACTTTGTTGACGGCATCTTCTCCACGCTCACCGCACCAATTTGTTGTGAAAAACGATACCAATAACAAAGTATAATAGGGAATTAGGGAAGAGAATAAGAACACAAGAATTGGTTATAACTGCTATTCTTTTACTTTCTCTTAAAACAAGATTACAAGTTTACAAGAATAACAAATAACCTCTCTCACCCTAAATTAGGATTTGCAGCTTAGCAATGATGAGAGACTAGTATGCTATTTATAATAAAACCTAACATACTAACTAATGGGCTTTTTCCACAAGGCCCATTACACAAGCCAACTTAATAAACAAGCTAACTTAACAAATTAGGGTTTAAACACTAAAACCTAATTTAACATGCTAACAACCCTAGCATCTTCGACACAAGCATGTGAACAATCTTCGACATCATGCTTAACCCTGTCGAACCAAGAAGCTACCCTTCGGCCATACTAGAGTTCGATCCAAAATCTCACAACGGGAGTAGTTTATTTATCTTGGACTTGGCTTCAATCTTTCTATGTTCTTTCGGATAATTGTAATTTTCACATATGGAATATCCTTCCTCTCAATTGTTTTGAGAAGTAGGAGTTTTCCGCTTTATTGTTGACGGTTGGAGTATCCATCATACTCCTTATTAATATCAGTTTCTTATTAAAAAAACAATATAGTGAGTCTTGATTTGGTTAACAAAAACAATGAAACAGCTCTTGACATTGTTAATGCACTTTACGAGGTTGTAAAATCATCTCTGAGACAGGTAAGTAGTTCTATCCTCATTTAAGCTCTAAAAATTTCAAATGAATAATTAAATTGGTATTAAACTGTAACAAATAGTGATTTAAAAATTCTTACAAACCGGTTTAGAAATTGTTAATAATGTTAACAATGTTTACAATATTTACAGCATCTTACATGGACTGCATTGAAATCTGTTGGTGCAAAGCAAGGTCCAAAAAAAGTAAGACTCCACGCTGAAGCATCCCAACAAAGTAAAGAAAAAGAAAAGGTTTCAGAAAGATATAAGGACAGATTAGAAAACCTCACAGTTGTTTCAACCCTTATAATAACAGCATCAGTAGCAGCATGTTTAGTTGTTCCTAGTGAAGCCGATGGAAAAGCGAATAACCTAAATCATGCAATGTTTCGATTTTTTCGTTATTTTCATTACAATATCATTCTTCAGTTCCATAAGTTCTACAATAATACTCTTTAGGGCAACACTTGGTTTAACTGAATTTGTGACTTTCACTCTCAAAATTGTAATGTCACTTCTTGGAATCGCTCTCATTTGATTATCTTTGGCTTTCATGGCTGGTCTCTACAATGTCACCAGTAAACTTAGTTGATTGGCCAATGTATTTTTGTTTATGACTGTGATATTTATCATTGTTGTAGTTTTGTTATACATACTCCTTTTCCTTCCATCATCATCAACTATAAAGCCGTTGAGATACATTTCTCACTATCCCTTTCTTTATTTAGCATCACGTACTAAATGTGTAACTGATCAAGTTCTTAAACCTTGGGGGTAGTATTGGTTAAACTATTGATTATGGTCTCCCTTTTGTGTGTATGTGATATATATTTTTGGTCTTATATTGTAATAAATATGTATATTTCTCTCGTGGGTACTAATAAATGCCAATGAATGTTTATCATTATAATATTGCTTTATAAATGATGTATTTGGTCATGCATATCTAGTCGTATTATATGATATGGTTATTTGGCTAAAATATACCGTACCTTATTATGGATTTAAATTGCACTCGTCTATGTTGTGATTGTTTTAACAATCATTATTACATTGAAATACAATTAAAGTTAACAATCATTATTACATTAGACGAAGATTAGAATTTAGGGTTCTAAAATTTGAATTTTTTGCTGGAAATAACTTATCAAAACATTCTCAAAATGTATTGGCGTGGTTCTTTATCCTGTCACTTGCATAATTTTAAATCAAGCACAATTGGGGTTGCTTTTTTTTCAAAGGCTACAACATTAGCAATTATGAGGTTGCAATTGCGATTGAGGCTCATAATCTAAAATCATGAATTTCATCATATACATCTGGAAATGTGTCATGGTCGGCGATGATGAACGCCGATCTTGTGACCAAGGAGGAATGTGTGTTATTCTCAACAATGGCGGATCTGACGGTGTTGGTTGAGAGATGATTATGGTCTCTGGAAAACTATGAAGACAAGGACGGAAAGCACACCGATGGTGTCCTCTAGCGAGGGTGAAGATCTCTTTTTTCTTGGTTTCACATTTGAAGCTTTGAAGAAGAATTATCTTCTTCTCCAATTGTCTGTAAGTGTATCCTTGCCCACAATCCTCCTTATTTTTATGCTTTAACTTGTGTTTTTGGTTTCTAAACTATACCCTTTTAAACTGCACTGTTCTTCTTTCTTGTAGATTTGTTTATGAGTTGTGTTTCGATTTCAAGCAAAGAAGAAGATGGAATCTTCTTATTCCATACATATTGGTGAGTTTTTTCACTGGTTATCACACTACTTTTTGCTTAATGTATCCCTAACCTAATATCTTTTGAGATTCATAATAAGTTTTTATAGATTTCACCTATAGTTATGGAAATGAATTTAATGTTGTAAGTTGTTGGACAGTTAATGCTCTTGATCATTGATGAATATCACACCATTGTAGGAGAAGCTAGGGTAGAAGTTGTAGTGTGGATCATTTGAGTACTGACATACTTATTGGTGAAATGTGTCTTCAAAGCATAAAGTTATTTTAGCTTGCATTCAATTTATTAGAGAGTAAATTAAGTTTTAATTATTTTAGCTTTCAATTTTAAGCAAATAACTGATTTTGTTTAGTTATTTGAAATTGTTAGGATTAGTTACATTATTTTGTTTTTGTTGATTTGCAAATACTTGATTTTTTTGTTGTCTTGGTGGTTGTGATTTAAAGAGTGTTCCTGATGTAAGCTTATTCAAGAGGCTTTTGGTTTTTGATGTCTCTTTCATTCAAATTTTAGATTTTGGAACTCGGCTCCAAAAGATTACGGGGTAATTAGTTTATTATATTGTGGTGTCAATGTGACGCCAATAATTAACTGTGATTTTCCTTTTCTGGTTGTATTCATGAAATCTGCTTTATCTATTTTTTCTAAATTTATGTTCTTTGTTTCTTCCACTTTCCTCTTTTTGTGTTTGTGACCAATGATGCTCATCCTTTCTACTTTTGGTGTTTCTTCATTTTTCTGTACTCTCTTTTGTTATGTTTGTGATATGATTATCTGTAAATAACATGTTTTTTACTTTTAACTATGTTTGTTACTGTTACTGTTACTGTTATGTCTTGCATCTTATGCATTATCATTGTATCCTACATTCTATATTAATTAACTTTTTCATTATAATACAATTGTCCATGTCAATGGTGTGCTTAACTATGTATGTTCCTTCAATTTCAATGGCCTCCTTCTTAAGCCTAAGAAGCAGCGCAAGGTGGAAGAGTATCATAAGAATCAAGAGATTCCTTGAAGGGTTTAACGAAACGGAGGCTATGCATGAAACTGTTTTTTACCCTGGAGGTCTCACTAAGGATGAAATGAAGCAACTTCTAAAGAGTGGGAGGATGTCGGTTCATGTGTCAACTTCATGTAACTTGGTGTTGTTTGCGGAAAAGGTTTCCTTGTCGATCAAGTGAGCAGCAACTAGTACATTTCGCAATGCCACCAAATTTTACTTCACCAAGGCTAAAGGATCCACAGTGGTAGAATCTATTCAATTAGACATTTTTCTTTTATTTTCATTTTTAAGCCCATTTTTCACCATGGTTGGAATTTCCAACCGTAGTGAGAAGTGACGTCTGGTCATGAGTTCGAATCCCATCACCTACAATTTTGTTTTTTATTTATTTTTAAGCCACTTTCCACTAAGGTTGAAATTCAAACCGTGGTAAAAAGTGGCGCATGGTCATGAGTTCGAATCTTGATGTTGTTGTTGTTGTTTTACTACTACATTTTTAATATTTTATCAAAAGACATTCAACAATGATTGTTTAATACAACTGATGTTGGATGTAGCGCATTGTCATGAGTTCAAATCTTGATATTGTTGTTGTTCTACTGCTGCATTTTTTATATTTTATTAAAAGACATACAACAATTGTTATTTAATACAATCATTGTTGTATGTAGCGCACTTATTGAGTTTCTTCACCGTCCTTAAAAAAAATTTGGTTGTTTATTTAGTGATTATCAACGCTCAAGACACTACTATTAGTGATCTGTGTGAAACCTAAAACTTAGATGAACTTCATTTTCTACATCCAAACGTCATCTTTCATTTAGGACACTCTATTTTTCCACTAAACCAGTCGAAAACATCATTTCTTTCATAAAAAAAACTCGAAAACATCATTTCTTTGATTCTTTCATTAACAAATTTCAGAACTGCATCACCTCTTCTCCAACTTGAATGAGACAAGGAAAGTATGGATTCAAGTTTGCAATGTTAGTTGTTGTTCTTTTTTTGTTATTGTTGTTCTTGTTGTTCTTGTTGTTATTATTGTTGTTGTTTTGTTATTCTTCTTCTTATTCTTCTTGTTATTGTAGTTGTTGTGGTGGTTTTTGTTGTTGATCTTGTTCTTGTTGTCCTTGTTATTGTTGTTGTTGTTCTAGTGTTGTATTTTTTTAATCTTATTAAAAGACATACAATGACAGTTGTTTAATATTATTGTGGTTTTATGTAACAAGCTATTCAGTTTACTACCACGGGCAATAAACTGTGATTGTAAATAATCCACTTACAACCACACCTTATCTAAGAATGGTTGTTCAACCGTTATTATAGGTGTTTTGCGACCGTTTTTATATTTGTTTTTCGTATTAGTTTGGCGAAGCGGAAATGGTTTTTCTGTCATAGCGGCATGTAATAGGCTCATTTCCATTGGTGTTGTTTATGCGAGTATTGATAGAGAACTATCAGATGTCCTAAATCAGGTATGTAAAAGACGATGTTCCTAGTAAAATTCAAAATTTTATATGGAGGTTGTTGTTGAACAGGCTCCAAACACGTGATGAATTGGTGAAAAGAGGGGTTATTTCATATGCTCATGACTTAGTGTGTCTGGTGTGCTTTGGTTATGAGGAAACACACTCTCATATATTTCTCTCTTTCCATGTGGCATTCCAAATTTGGTTACGTACTTATAAATATAAATTCTTGGATTGTGGAAGGTTTGAAACTAAAATCGTCTTTTGGAGTAACTCACCTGCACTATTGTGGCACATGCTTAAAGGGAGAGATTTTGAGGAAATGACGTTTTCTGTTATACTTCGTTGTTTTCTGGTCAACTTGATTAGTTAGAGCATCTCCAATGGTGGTATTTTTGAATGAGTTCTCCAACTAGACATTAATATAATAATTAAATATTGAATCAATTTTCCATGTCATAGTAGAGTTGCATTGCAATGCAACTAGTAAAAAATTGTGATACCCAATCAAATTAATTTATAAGGTAAAGTTGTGGGACCCATTTGAATTACACCATTAAAATAAATATTAAATAAATTATTTTAAGATGATATGGCTGGTGGGACCCATAAAGAACTCAAAAATGGGTTGCACCATTGGAGATGGTCTTAGAAATATGATTCTTTTTAAAGGGCTTGTAGAGGGAGAGGGGTTATTGATATTGTGTTCTTAGAAAAGTGTTTTTCCTGGAAGTGGTTTGGTGCTTTAGAAGGGGTTCGATTGATTATGAATTCGTTTACCAATTAGATAATTTGTTGAGTTGTTTGAGGCAATTTTCAAATTATTTCTAGGTCTTTCTTTTTTGAACTTATGTTTTAGGACTGAATTTCCCTTGTGTTCGCTTTAATCCATTTTGCTTATAAAATAATCTAACTTATGTAACAAATAATAATAATAAAAAGTATTTTTATAACTTTGTAACAATTTTTTAAAATATATAAAAAGGGGGGCAAATAGTGCAATATAGTGATCAGCACAAGAAGTGCATTAAAAATCCACCGAAAAAACAAAAAAAAAAAAAATCGGCAGTATAAACAATGTCTAAAAAATCAAATCTACCAGCAAAAGACTTATAAAAACCGATAGTCTAAACAATGCTTAGTATTATAATGAGTGAATAGATAATATGTACGAGTACGAGTCTGATAGATTTTATTCTACCAATTAATTATTCATTCTTTTTATATTTTATGACATTGGTTTTAATCCTTATACTGAATATGTTTAAAAATTAATAATAAAATGTTTGCCTTAAATCTACTAAATGAAAGGAGAACTATGGGATCTGAATCTTTTGGCAAAATTGTTTACTTGTCCTTCCTAATGAAGAAAGGGAGGATATATATCTTTTATTGCGAATAGAGAAAAGAATCGTTATTTCATTGCACATCAGAAGCTTCAACAGAACAAAAGGAGAAAGAGTAGATAGTTAACATTCCACACGTAACGAATTTTGAAGACTCAATTACAATACTATATATAGATGATACACATATATATTTTGCAAAGGAGACAGCTGATTAATTTACTGAGTGATCGAGCTTGAAGCAGTTCAGACATTGTTTTGGTATGTCATTTAATTTTAATTCATTATTGGGTATAATCCTTCGTCTTTTTTTGCATATTATTTTATTTTATATTTTTGCATAATCTATTTCTCTCATGAAAAAAAGCAATAGGTATATTGTCAACAACAAATAAGGGATGTGTATTCCGCCATAACACTTTTTATTTTTAAAATAAATATATGACATATGGTTGAATGATAAAATTATATTAGAAGATAGTGTAAAACTGTTTTGTATAGTTTTAACCTTTTGTCTCACTGCATATAAGGTGGTGGTTGCACTATCTGTTTGAAGGAAGGGATCTAGAAATCCTAAGTGTGTTTTATTTTGTTATAAGGACTCTTATATATATATATATATATATATATATATATATATATATATATATATATATATATATATATATATATATATATATATATATATATATATATATATATATATATATATATTAAACCTCAGCATAAACGTATTGAAGTAATTTTTCTTTATAATTTTATTTATTTTTTTAAATATCTTTTATTGTTTAAAATTACTATAGATCCCCAAAATTATATAAGAGTCACATGATTGAGTGAGATTCATACTATATTTAGACAATAAATATATTGTTAAAAATGTGTCTGCTAGCGAGTTTGTTGCTAACATTATTTTTATTAGGCAAGACTGGTTGAATTTTTTTACGATTTTGCTCTAATCATTCATTAATATATAAAGTTGAATTTACACCAAAATATTAATTAACATATTTTTATTTTTGGTTTGGACATATTCAAGATAGGTTCTTTTTATCAATTGTTGAGATTTGAATATGCGGGGTTATCTACCAAACAAATTATTTTTAGTTGAACCATGGCAAGATGATGAATACTTATCAAAGAGGATGCGTAGTAGTGAAAATGAACTTGAAAATGAACTTGAAAGTGAACCCACAGAAGTCATCGAAGTCATTGAAAAATGTTGCAAATTTGACAATGAAATTAATTTGATTAGCGAAGCATATCATTTGGGATATGGAGGTCCAAGGAATTTGTTGGATCATTTTTCTAATCTAACTGACATTGAGACTCCTATGAAAAACAGTGTGCTACATATTGCAGCAGGAAATGGTAATGATGCCATTGTTACTCTTTTGATTGAACGTGCTCCAAGACTTTTGTTCACATATAACGATAACCATGACAGTGTATTACATGTTGCTGCAAGAGATGGACAAATCTCAACTATTAAAAAGCTATTAGAAGGTTATACTGATTTTAAAAGGCTTGATATAAAAAGAGCATGGTCTAACTTCTATGACTTGGATAGACGCCCTGGATACTATGATGACTATGGTGAGAAGTCAAATATGCATGATCTATTAGTGTTTGTTCAATTGAATAATCATCAAGGCAACACCATGTTTCATGAGGCAATGTTATGTGACAAGAGAAGTATTGGTGGGGATATGATTTTCCAAGTTTGTGAGCTTTTCAAAACAGAAGATTTGGTCAAGGATTCGTTGTCAAATTGTTGTTATGAATATGCAATGAATAATGTTAATTATGACAACAAAACTGCTCTTTATCTTGCCGTTGAAAATGGGAACACGGATGCAGTCCACATGATATTGGAAAAGTCTCGCAGCGAGTGTTGGCCGTGGGGATTATCACCGCTTGTAGGAGCAATCATGATGCATAATCAAGGTATGTAATCATGATACTTTATAAGGAAAGTTGCAATTATTAGACAATATTGGCTAATATTAATGTTTTTGTGTCAGAAATGTTGAGGATCATGCTAAAACGCAGGCATAATTGGATCCATTCAAAAGATAAACATAAAAGGCTTCCTCTTCATTATGCTGCATCTATAGGTTATCTTGAAGGTGTTGATTTATTACTTGAATTATGTAAATGTTGCACGATTCAAAGGGATAAGTATGGCTATTTCCCAATTCATCTAGCTTCTCATGGAGGACATGTGGAAGTAGTAAAGAAATTGCTAGAATACTGTCCAAATCCAACAGAGATGCTTGACGCTTCTCATGGACGTAATATTCTTCACATGGCATCAAACAATGGAAAACATGAGGTTGTACGCTACATACTACAAAGTGATCAAATTCGCAAACTTGATAAGAAACATAAGATGATAAATCAAAAGGATAAAAAAGGAAATACACCTTTGCATCTGGCTGCAAAATCGTTTCATCCAAAAACTGTTTTTTACTTAACATGGGATAAAAGAGTGGATTATGATCTGGTTAACGAAAACAACCAAACAGCTCTTGATGTTCTCAATGAAATTTCTCAATTCACTCGTTTGTCCACGAGACAGGTAAGTAGTAAGTACTACTAAAGATAGATACATTATTTTCAATATGTTGGGTTAGAATACTTTTTAACTTAGTGCATGTTTTGTAATGTAAGCAGCAACTTACACGCTCTGCACTGAATTCGGCTGGAGTAAAAACAACTTTCAAAAGAGCAGTCCACAATAAATTGGGACGAAATGTCGAAAATTCACAACAATCAAAGAAATCAGATGAAAGTGGCTCGAAGCCGAATGAAAGTGGCTCAAAGCCGAATGAAAGTGACAAAACTGTCTCCAATACTCCACAATATTTTTTTTTGGCAGGCTCTGACGTCCAATATAAAGATAGAGTAGAGACTCTTATATTGGTTTCAACCCTTATAATCACTGCTTCTGTAGCAGCATGTTTTGCTGTTCCAGGTGAAGCAAATGGAAGAGCATACAACCTATATCATACAATGTTCCATTTTTTCACCTTCTTCATCACAATATCATTGTTTAGTTCTATTAGTGCTACTATCATACTTTTTTGGGCAACACTTGGATTATCTCAACTAGTCACTTCCTCACTCAAAATTGTTATGCCACTTCTTGGAATCGCTCTCATTTCACTAACTTTGGCTTTCATGGCTGGTTTCTACACAGTTATCAGTCCACTAAATTGGTTGGCCAATCTCTTTCTGGTTGTGGCTGTGACTTTTGTTGTGCTTGTGATTTTGTTGTACATAAACCTTTTCCTCCCCTCAGCGTCAACAAGAAAGCCCATGCGATACATTTCTTATTACCCATTTCTTTTTCTAGCATGGCTCGCAGAGTAAATTGGATTCTCTACAATGACTCGCATATATTTCAATATCTATTATAACTAGGTGGGGATTCTTCATTAAACTAAATAAACCCCAGCAATATTTATGTTCCTCTTGTAACCTCTATAATTCTATGACTTATAATTCAACAAAGGTTTTTATTTAGCTTCATTTTCCAGATTATATTGGATTAAAGAGTTATTATAATCACATATTACACAAGGCTAATCTCTCAAAGTTTATAATCTAGTTGACGTTCTTTGATATATTCGATTGATTTTTCAATAAACATTTTAACAATGTGACGATTAACTTTAAGTGATCAAAATTTCAAATGATCAAAATTTCAAATGATCAAGAAGCTAAAGAGACTCAAATTCAAATGGTATAATAGAACTACAGTATTTTTGTTGTAAACTCCAGAGATAGAGAGGAGGGGGATACCATGTGTAGATCTTGATCACCAATGGAAATGGAGCGCCACCGTATAGTTCCACGAAAGCAAAACTAAGTATAAACCACCATATTTAGGTCAAAAGTAAATCCAGGAAACAAAAATGAGAAAAAAGAAATACATTTATAAGCATTATTATATAAACCTGGAATATGTTAAATTTAAATTATGAAAAAAAAGAATGATCTTGTATAATTTATGAAGTACAATAAAATGTAACAACTTAAATATTGAGGTGGAATTTAATACTTACAAGTAAAAAAACAGTAATAGATCATAAATAAAAAAATAGAACAATATTGAAATTATGAATAAAAATATAAAATATGGATGGTAAATTATTTAGAATAGATGGTAAAAATGTTGGGAAAATAACAAACATAGAGGAAAAAGGAAGAACAAAATAACAACACAAGAAATTAACGAGGAAATTCCAAAATTGGAGAAAAAATCACGGTCGTTGTCAATAGACAACCAAAGAATAACACTATGTGAAAATTGTTACAACACATAATATATTCTCAAATACCCCGGACCCCAGTACACCCACACTCTCCATAACAAATATTTAACTACATTTCCAACACAGATATTTAACTAAATCTCACAACACTCTAATACAAGAGCATAAGAGAATAAAGAAAGTCAGATACAAGTTTAAAGTGTTTTTGATTGGTGCATCTTATAAAGAAAAATTTATAGCTTTGGACTCTCTCTTCTTTCACAACCAAAAAAAAATTAGACTTAATTAGTATTTTGTCTTGTAACTTAGTTCTTGATTTCATGTTAGCACATTCTTTAATATTTTAATACATGTTGCTATTAAATGAATGTATTATATTGAGATTTTAAAGGATTTAAAAAAAATTATAAAAATAAAAAATTTCTAGTACTCAATCAAGTCTTTTATAAAACTCAAATAAATCAAGTGGTACTATTCAATCAAGATTTTGTATAAAATACTCAAGGTAACTTGTCAACATTTATAATTATCAAATATTTGAGATTCTTCCACAACTTTAGTTCTTCTAATAGGATTGTATTGGCAGTGTTATTCTTCTTAATATATGTTTTATGCGTTAAGACCATTAAACTTACTTTGAATGTGGCGGAATAAAGGATATGATCAAAAAGATATTAATCTTCTTTATCTATTGCAGTATAAACTATAAAGTATTTTCAAGTTGGATTACATACTTGCAAACAATGTTGGTAGAAGATGGTACATACACTGACCATTTGAATTCTACAAAAAGATACACTAATTGATAGTGCTCATATTTGTAGGACTGAGCCAACCTCCTAAAGCAATTGATTAGAGAAGAAGAGAGATAATTTTCTTAACAAAATTTTCCATTCCGTTAACTCAGTAAGCAATTACAGCATATATAGTACTCAATACAGAATCTAGAGAAAGATAAAATGACAAAAAGCAAATAAAACAAATACTCATTTGGAAACTATGTGATCCTTGAATTGGAAGAGAGTTTCTTTACACGAATGGGCTAGCATCATTAATTATAGTGGGATGCAGTTTGCTAATACCACCCGCTTGATCCGCATATGTATCACTAATCAAGATGGTATGTACTTATTATTACATAATTTTTTTAAGCAAGATATATTGATAAATTTTCAATCCCGACTACAAAAAGCGAGAACAAAGCTCGACAAAAGAAAAATTACAAACCAATTGCACATACGATAAATAAAACAAAGAATTTTTGCACGATAAATAAAACAAAGAATTTTTGCTAAACTTGTAAAAGTTATTAATTGTAGATATCTTCAATGAGAGACATCTTCATACCATGGTCTTAATGCTCCAAACTACATCCAAAACATTCCAATTTTTGTTCCGGAAAATGATACAATTCCTTAACATCCAAAGATTCCAACAAATCGTCAACCAAATGCAACCCTCCTTGCCAACTTTTACTTTCTTATCCTTACAAAAAGAATACCAACCCAAAAAACTACCCTTGAAACTATCTACCAAAGACTCATTATAACAATCCGCCATTTCCAACCACGCCAAAACCACCACCCGACATAACAAAAGGGAGTGATCCAAAGTTTCCCTCACGTCCAAACAAAAAATGCAAGTGAGATTCGCGGGAGAAATGTTAATGCCTCTAATCTTCAACAAGTCCTTCTTAGGAAATCTATTGATGAACAACCTCCAACTGAATGCCTTAGTTTTAAAAGGGACGTCCGCCTTCAAAACAAAATCTAGCACTTTGTCATACTGATTAGTAGGACCATTAGGGACATTAAAACCAACGATCAACTCCATACAGGATCGCACCGAAAACCCGAAATCAAGTTTTTATACCAAAAAATTTGGTCTTTCTTTGCTATAGGCTGAATCGTGCAGAGCAACACAAAGCTAAACCACTTTCGTAGCAGCAACCGACGACGGGATTCCGAAATCCCCCCACTGCCATTCCCCATCCTTCCAACCTCCCATCCCGGCTATGAATACATTCTGCAAAAGGGAAATCGTAAATAGACCTGGAAACTGCTCCCTCATACTACTTCCAACAATCCAATTTGTGTACCAAAACGAAGTGGAAAAACCGCAACCAATCTGAAACCTACAATTCTTAACGAAAACATCTTTAGGCAATCTCCTCTCAAGGGATAGAATATCCCTCCACCAAGAATATTTACAACTTCTGCCAATTAAAGATCCTCCTGCGTTAACCATCTGCAAGTTGATATCCCCATAACAGGCTTTCAGGATATTGTACCAAATACAATTCAGTCCTTCTAAAATCGTCCACTTACATTTTTGAAGTAAAGCCAAGTCAAAATCTTCGATTATTTTAAGACCGAGACCTCCTTTTTCTACCAGTAAACACACATCCCTCCTACTAACCCAGTGGATCCTTCTACGTTCTTCCGTTCCTCCCCATAAAAAATTACTTTGAATTTTAAGGTGGAAAAAACAAAATTCATTCATACACTACTTTTCAAGCTTTGAAAACTATGTATCCTATACAATATAAAAAATTAGATAAAATATTGGTGTAATCCAAGTTCTGGAGGACCATTAAGTATGAATATATATAATATACAATCCAAGTTCCATGGTTCTTATTATGTTACCATTCACTGTGTGTTTCTTTTGTGAGTAAACAAATGAAAAGTATTATTATTCAATACTTGAAGTGATATCCAGGCTGCTTGAAGTGATTCTGCTGTAGGATATTTGTATGCAGATGATAAATGAAAAACAAATCATTTTAAGATAATGAACATCAACAACCAAAAATCAAAGCAAACAAACCGGAAGCTATGGAACATGAAAATCAAAAGGAACAAAACAGATGATAAATAAAAAAACTAATTGTTTTTTAATATGAAACTATGGAACATGAAATTCAAAAGGATCATAAAAAATGCAGATGATAAACATTATAAACCAAAACAAACAAATCTAAACATTATAATAAAAATGAAAAATATTGAAAAGAATCAGCGGCAACCAACGACAACAATGGAAATGAAAAATGTTGAAAATGGGTTTTTCACAATATAAACCACAAACAAAGCAAAATATGTGTAATAAAACGAAACAAACAAATCAGCGACAACAACAATCATTTGCTAAATGAAAACGAAAAAACAGCGAAAAAATGTGATGAGCATGAAACCAACGAAAAACGAACATGAAAATGAACATCAACATCAACAAACCAGCGAAAAAATAAAACATGAAAATGAACATCAACAAAGATGAAATTGAGTTCGTTAAAACGACTTGATGGATATGTAAAATGAGATGAACATCAATATTTAACAACATTAGATGGTGTTTGGTCGCACAAATTTTTACCTGAGATGAAGTGGAAGGAATAAAAATATGGATGACTGGAAGGAAGTTCTTCTTGAGTTTGGGAAAAGTGACGAGAGAGAGAGAGAGAGAGAGAGAGAGAGGGGGGGGAGACCGTAAGATAAATATGAGAGGTAGAAGAATAGTATAGTAGAACAGACCATTGGTTTGAAAAGGAGGAGGGAAATTTACTTGGCTATTTACATATTCCAATTCCAAAATTTCAAAATTGTTTGAAAAAATAACTTGTTGAGTGCCACTTGGCAATTTAATTGTAACTGATTGGTCCAGATTAATGAATTAATCAATTACATAAAAGGGCAATGTTTAGTGTATTTTTAGTTTTAGATGAAGGGTAAAATAGGGAGTGCTTAGGCATATTCTAATCTTAGGTTGATAGTTGATAAGAAAGAAATTGCTGATATTATATTTCATTCTGGGGGGATTATGAAACATCTTGATACTCATCCTAAGAAAGATCACCTTGATCTTAGGCTGAACCAGCAGAACTTCATTGGGATTTAAAGAGGTGGAAGAAGAGCGTCAGAGACGGCATGCCATTCTTTTATTCACACATGTATTATAAGAGTTTGATATAAGGCTAGCTCACTTAGTGCGTTTATGAAGGAGCGATTACTAGATGAATTAGAATTCCCTCCTTGAAAATTAAAGGGGTGAAAGAAACCTATCAAAGAAAACAAGCATTCACAGAGAGTGATGACACGCTCATCATCCTTATTGCATATCCTCTTATCAACCTCAGGAGGAAGCATTCCCCAGTCTAAGTAGAGACCCACTTTAGTAAATGCATGGTCCAGACAACCCTCTCCGACAAAGGTAGAAACAATATCTAATGACTCTTGATCCACCCACATAATAAAGTTATCTCATGTAACCTTCTGGACTCTAAGTTGAGAGTTATTAATGTCAAAAGATGGTGCCAACACATAAAAAATGAATGTATATAGAAGCGCATGATCGATATAAAGATAAACTTTTTGCCCCCACCGAAGTTCATCTATGGCGAGAAAATTCACCAAAGTAAGACACGTAAAAGATTAAAAACGCATAGCTCTCATATCCAAATATCCTAATAAAGCAAGCAAGTATTAAAAGGAAAGAAAGGTTTAGGTGTTACACTGAAAAACATAAACTTAGTGACTCACGTGTTGTATGCTCCGTGAGCAGAGGTGGCACAACTACGTCCGAAATAATGGTTGATGGAAGGAGATTGGTGAAGACAAATGATGCTAAAGACGTGGGATATGAGCTATTAAAGATTCACAAATGGCAAAAAAACAGGAACATGGTAACTCTAGAACTCCTTATATATCTCCATAGAAATATGACTTGTGTAATCCAAGGGTATTGGAAAGCGTAAACTGCCCCACCAATGATCGAGATCTCATTGTGTTCAGCTCTAGAGCACTCAAATACCCTAGTACTAGAAGAAATCATTACCTTCATACATAGGGACACGTGTTCATATCTACATGCAAAGTGTTACTAATCACGAGGGAGAATTTAAGACACGTTTCTCTCAATGACATCAATATCCCATCAAGGCTTTTCTATTTCCTTCTACTATGGGTCGGACCGAAGACAAACTAGGAAACGTCCTCGTTCGTTCAAGTCCTTTGAATACAAGGCTGATTGAACTTCTTCAAAGGACTGGGACTCCCTTCCATACAGGAGAGTTTCTTTGAAGTGAGCATGTGATCGAGGCAAAGAGCACAATAGTAACAGCTCTTGATCTTCATCATCGATCTTTACATCAATATTTTCAAGATCAAGAATCAGCTTGTTGAACATATCCAACTGCTCAGCTAACACTTTGTCTTCAACCATCTTGAATGAATACAAAGCTTGCTTCAGGTAGAGTCGATTTTCCAGTGATTTGGTCATATATAAACTTTCAAGTTTCGTCCATAACCCTGATGCCGTCGTCTCCTTTGATAACTGTCTGAGAACCTTATCATCAAGGCTCAACAAAATTGCGATGTGTGCCTTCTCGATCATAGTCGTCTTCTCCGTTGCCGTTAATGCAGCATTCATGGCTACCTCTCCCTTCAATGTTTCCAAACAACCCTGCTGAACCAGTAGGGATTTCATCTTCAAGCGCCACAGACCAAAATCATTCACTCCGGTGAACTTTTCAATCTCATACTTTGTTGACGGCATCTTCTCCACGCTCACCGCACCAATTTATTGTGAATTCAATTCCAAGAACAAAGTATAATGCAAGGGAAGAATAAAGAACAAGGAAGAAGAAGAACACTAGAATAGGTTATAAATGCTATTCTTTTACTTTCTCTTAGAAAACAAGATTACAAGTTTACAAGAATAACAAATAACCTCTCTCACTCTAAATTAGGATTTGCAGCAGTACAATGATGAGAGACTAGTATGCTATTTATAATAAAACCTAACATACTAATTGTAAAAGGTATTAATTGTAGATATCTTCAACGAGAGACATCTTCATACCATGGTCTTAATGTTCCAAACTACATCCAAAACATTCTAATTTTTGTTCCTTAAAATGATACAATTCCTTAAAATCCAAAGATTCCAACAAATCGTCAACCAAATGCAACCCTCCTTGCCAACTTTTACTTTCTTATCCTTACAAAAAGAATACCAACCCAAAAAACTACCCTTGAAACTATCTACCAAAGACTCATTATAACAATCCGTCATTTCCAACCACGCCAAAATCACCACCCGACATAACAAAAGGGAGTGATCCAAAGTTTCCCTCACGTCCGAACACAAAACGCAAGAGAGATTCGCGGAAGAAATGTTAATACCTCTATTCTTCAACAAGTCCTTCTTAGGAAATCTATTGATGAACAACCTCCAGTCGAATGCCTTAGTTTTAAAAGGGACGTCTGCCTTCAAAACAAAATCCAGCACTTTGTCATACTGATTTGTAGGACCATTAGGGACATTAAAACCAATGATCAACTCCATACAGGATCGCACCGAAAACCCGAAATCAAGTTCTTATACCAAAAAATATGGTCTTTCTTTGCTATAGTAGGGGCTGAATCGTGCAGAGCAACCCAAAGCTGAACCACTTTCGTAGTAGCAACTGACGACGGGATTCCAAAATCCCCGCACTGCCATTCCCCATCCTTCCAACCTCCCATCCCGGCTATGAATACATTCTGCAAAAGGGAAATCGAAAACAGGCCTGGAAACTGCTCCCTCATACTACTTCCAACAATCCAATTTGTGTACCAAAACAAAGTGGAAAAACCGCAACCAATCTGAAACCTACAATTCTTAACGAAAACATCTTCAGGCAATCCCCTCTCAAGGGATAGAATATCCCTCCACCAAGAAGATTTACAATTTCTGCCAATTAATGATCCTCCTGCGTTAACCATTTGCAAGTTGATATCCCCATAACTGGCTTTCAGGATATTGTACCAAATACAATTCAATCCTTCTAAAATCGTCCACTTTCATTTCTGAAGTAAAGCCAAGTCAAAATCTTTGATTATTTTAAGACTGAGACCTCCTTTTTCTACCAGTAAACACACATCCCTCCTACTAACCCAGTGGATCCTTCTACGTTCTTTCGTTCCTCCCCATGAAAAATTACTTTGAATTTTAAGGTGGGAAAAACAAAAATCATTCATACACTACTTTTCAAGATTTGAAAACTCTGTATCCTATACAATATAAAATTAGATAAAATATTGGTGTAATCCAAGTTCAGGAAGACCATTAAGTATGAATATATAATATACAATCCAAGTTTCATGGTTCTTATTATGTTACCATTCACTGTGTGTTTCTTTTGTGAGTAAACAAATGAAAAGTATTATTATTAAATACTTGAAGTGATATCCAGGCCGCTTGAAGTGATTCTGATGTAGGATATTTTTATGCAAATGATAAATGAAAAACAAATCATTTTAAGATAATGAACATCAACTACCAAAACCCAAGCAAACAAACCAAAAGCTATGGAACATGAAAATCAAAAGAAACAAAACAGATGATAAATAAAAAAAACTAATTGTTTTTTAATATGAAACTATGGAACATGAAATTCAAAAGGATCATAAAAAATGCAGATAATAAACATTATAAACCAAAAATGAAAAATATTGAAAAGAATCAGCGGCAACCAACGACAACAATGGAAATGAAAAATGTTGAAAATGGGTTTTTCACAATATAAACCACAAACAAAGCAAAATATGTGTAATAAAACGAAACAAACAAATCAGCGACAACAACAATCATTTGCTAAATGAAAACGAAAAAACAGCGAAAAATGTGATGAGCATGAAACCAACAAAAAACGAACATGAAAATGAACATCAACATGAACAAACCAGCGAAAAAACAAAACATGAAAATGAACATCAACAAAGATGAAATTGGGTTCGTAAAAACGACTTGATGGATATGTAAAATGAGATGAACATCAATATTTAACAACATTAGATGGTGTTTGGTCGCACAAATTTTTACCTGAGATGAAGTGGAAGGAATACAAATATGGATGAATGGAAGGAAGTTCTACTTGAGTTTGGGAAAAGTGACGAGAGAGAGAGAGAGAGAGAGAGAGAGAGAGAGAGAGAGAGAGAGAGGGAGACTGTAAGATAAATATTAGAGGTAGAAGAATAGTATAGTAGAACAGACCATTGGTTTGGAAAGGAGGAGGGAAATTTTACTCGGCTATTTACATATTTCAATTTCAAAATGGTTTGAAAAAATAACTTGTTGAGTGCCACTTAGCAATTTAATTGTAACCGATTGGCCCAAATTAATGAATTAATCAATTACATAAAAGGGCAATGTTTTGTGTATTTTTAGTTTTAGATGAAGGGTAAAATAGGGAGTGCTTAGGTATATTCTAATCATAGGTTGATAGTTGATAAGAAAGAAATTGTTGATATTATATTTCATTCTAAGGGGATTATGAAACTTACAAATGTGACAGTTGTTATAAATAAATGAAGTACTTTAAAGGAAAACATAAAAAAGATCTGAAAGAAAAGAAATAAATATAAATGGCGTGTTCAAAGCCAACAAATTTGTTAGACTTGAGAGTAGAAACCTTGCCCTATCCAAATCATATTTCAGTTTTGCCCATAACGTATTACTGGAAATTTTAATTTACTACTTTAGATAATAATAAATTGAAGTAGCCATTTTCAAGAGTACAATAATTTACAAGTTTGAAATATGGACTTAGGACCAATGATGTTAGACTTCGGTCCGACAATGTAGGACTTCAATTCAGTGTTATAGGATAGTACCACGTGCATGGGAGTAGAGTAGTTTAGCATATCATTGCATTGTTGAATGAATTATGATGAATATGATGTTTAAATGAGTAATATGAAATATATTTGTTATTTGTATGATAATATCTTGTATTATATTTAATACTAAATGTGTAAATTGTACTACCCTTGTTGTTATTATGCTTGCGTTAATTTTTGGACATATTTCCACCCCCTGGTTGTTTCCATGTGTTTAAATTGTGAAATTACACAACTGACTCTCAGATTAATCGTGAGGAGTGATCAAGCTTCTAGTAGGAGACGTTTGTTTGTTTCTGTATCTTTCATGTTTTGTGGAACCTCGCTGTTGGCATAGTTATAGTTACTTATAGCTTTGATATTATAACATTGGCGGGAAACATAATTTGTTATTTGTCATAACTTAAACTGATTATTTGGTTATTCATACTCTTATTATATTATCTTTTCCTTGAAATAAATGTGGATATTTTTTGTGTAACATCCTAATGTTATAATATTCTAAATGATTTTAAAATTTTAAAATGAGAAAAATATATTGGGTTTTTAGGATATTACACTAACTATTTAGATAGGTGATAACTCCGTGTTTAGAGTTCTGTTTACTCAGTCTACATCTAGTAACTCATATGCTATACGATCTTTGTCCATCGTTTAGTGGTTTTTCATCTCCTAAAGAAGGTGTGTTCGTCAAAGATCTACGCCTGAAGTAGTTACGGCAAAGATCGTGTCAATGATGGATAATTGAATTAATGCACAATTAAGAGGAAGATCAAGAACCTTTGATAGGATATTAGATGTAATGACCTATATTCTCTAGCTCGATCCGATCAAACACAAAGAATCCACTTGTTCAATTCTAAATTCTCTTGATCATGTGACATGAGAAGGTTACAACCTGGAAAATAGAAAAGCAAGCGTGAAATCGTGGAAATGCATATACATATATACATGAGAAGGTTACAACTTGGCGAATAGAAGAGCAAGCATGAACGAGGTATACATGAATGTGGTAATGCAACCGTGCTTGGTGTTAACCATATATAATGAGGATGCCTTCCTAAGTTTTCCTTAAGCATCCAAATTGGGACAGACATGTGAGTGCACTTTCTCAATTAGATGTTTTTCATGATGTCAAAACTAGGGTCTATAGCGTTTCTGTACATTGAATGGTATCATCTGAGTTGTGATATGCTTCCTTGCATTAGAAAACAAACAAACATCCTAGAATGCATTTAGAAAAGGCTTTGGGCATTAAGAAAAGATTTCATGCAGAAAAATCACTTCTTAAGTAAAAAGCATATCCATGTGTCGACAGATATATTCTATGGGTCGAGACATGTAAGTGATTTTTAAAGCATGTGGCCATTGTTATGCATGTGTCGACACATGTACCCTTCAGGTCAAAAACTAGAAGAAAATTTTCTTGTGTGTCGACACATACAAGAAATGAGTCAATAGATGTGGATCAATATTAAAGCTTGTATGCTCGTTTGCATGAGTCGACACCTACTATAAGTTTTATTTGTTTGAGTCGACCCATTGAAGAAATATTGCCTCTATGACTCGACACATGCAACTCAATTTTAAAGCATGTAGCTTATGTTTCTCATGAGTCGACACATGACTTGATATGTTTCGACACATGCACTGATATTATTCGACACAGGACCCGTATGTGTCGACACGTGCTACGAAATTTTGTAAAATTTGCATTCTTTTTTCTAAACCTCTTGTTTTATTTTTCCTCCAACTTGTACGCTTATAAATACATCATACATGCATCATTCAAAAGTTGATGAAACCAGAAACATACAAAGATTTCTCTTCATATTCAACCTCACATCTATGCATACACACACAAAAATTACACATAATTATTCTTCGTTTGGGTTCCATCTAGATTTGCTTGATAACGTCCAATTTAGGCTATTAAATTGAAAATTGGATTGAGAATCTTTAAGAGTTTCATTGGAAAAATTGTGAGGGTTTGTCCTCCAAGATTAAGGTGTTAATTTGGAGGTTTTCCACAAGATTTTTGTAATTCGAATTCAATCGAGTGAAAGCTTTAAAGAATAGGGGGCTCTTGCAAATGATTAGGGTGGGACGGTGAATCGATTGGAAATCTTGGGTGACAGCAATTCACAATTTAGATTCGGTCGAGTGAAAGCTTTGAAGAACGATGGTTTCTTGCTAAGTAGTAGCACGAGACAGTGGATCAAATTGGTATTGTTGGGTGACTTGATCAAACTCAAATCAAGGGAACATAGAGTGTTAGTATCAACATCAAATATAGGTTTTTTTAGTGTTGGACTGCTATATATCTCTTTAAAACAAATTTTGCAAAGTAAGATTGATTATCTCAATTCCTTTGGAATTGAGGGTAGACATAGCCATGGCGAGAATGATTGGTGAACTTCCTAAACAAATGTTTGTGTCCTCGCTCTCTCTATCTCTCTCTCTCTCTCTCTCTCTCTCTCTCTCTCTATATATATATATATATATATATATATATATATATATATATCTTATTTACTTTCAATAGCAAATTATCAAATTCTGAAATTGTGCAATCGATACGATTAGATTGATTTGTTAGTATTTCAAACTTGTTTTGTTGTATTAATTACAATCATTATGATTGTAATTTGATTTCATATCAACAAAACCTTAAGTAAATGCTGGTAAAAATTGATTGCACAATAAGTGTTCTATAAATTGCTTCACTTAGTTTTGCTTAATCATTTCGTTGGAAATTGATTACTTGCGTGTTTTAATTCAAACGAATTTTGTTGATCGTTGAAATATATTAATTCAATCTCTTGTCATTATCATTGCACGTCTTAGAGGTTTTTAACGCATATCCGAGTTTTCGGATAACGGTTCGGATTAGACGACTTGATTTGGGCGTGTTCCGCTGTCCATGGTTAAAAACATTTTAAAACACTATTCTCACCAATAACTTTTAACTGGGGATATATTCACCCCCTCCTCCTTTAGATAAGTTGCACTCGTCTAACTGACACTTCTTCTCTAAGAAGTACCACAACAACACAGGCCTCGTGATAGGTCTTCCTCTAGTTACAAATGGTGACGAGCATAGAGAACTTACCACCATGCATGAATTAGTTTGGAAAATCCTAAACTTCAACTTAGGCCAAAGGAGGGAGGTTAAACGCGGTCAGCCCGGCAGGGGATATATTCACCCCCTCCTCCTTTAGATAAGTTGCACTCGTCTAACAGATACTTCTTCTCTAAGAAGTACCACAACAACACAGGCCTCGTGATAGGACGAGCATAGAGAACTTACCACCATGCATGAATTAGTTTGGAAAATCCTAAACTTCAACTTAGGCCAAAGGAGGGAGGTTAAACGCGGTCAGCCCGGCAGGGGACACCGCAAATGAAATTCCTCTAGTAGCCAACACGACAACATCGACCATAGGCAGGAGGCAACCTTATGTGTCCTCTTCACATGGAGCATTGTGTTGTAACATTCATCTTATCTGCAAACCATGGATTAATTAAGACAAAACAATAACCATCACCTAATCAAAACCAAGGAAAATAGGAATTCTCGCACATTACTCACTAAAGATGACATGCCTATCTTATTTTGTAGAAACTTCGACTAGCAAATGTGTCTCTATGTCCCCATCATTTGATAGGACGAGCATAGAGAACTTACCACCATGCATGAATTAGTTTGGAAAATCCTAAACTTCAACTTAGGCCAAAGGAGGGAGGTTAAACGTGGTCAGCCCGGCAGGGGACACTGCAAATGAAATTTCTCTAGTAGCCAACACGACAATATCGATCATAGGCAGAAGGCAACCTTATGTGTCCTCTTCACATGGAGCATTGTGCTGTAACATTCATCTTATCTGCAAACCATGGATTCATCTTTTGGGAATGGTGGTAAAATATTATATCTTTGTTCTATAAATAAAAAATAAACTGATTCACTCGAGATCCACCACCAACCGCTAGCAGCATTTGTTAAAAATGAACTTAATTTGCAATTATTTAAATTGCATAGGCAATATATTTAATTATAAATACCACTTTTTAGTGTATAACTAATTTGTTTTCTAATTACACTTTTAATCATGAATTCATATTGGGAAAAACCAAATTTTACATTCTTAAAAGATGGAGTTTAATAAAATTTTATATAGTGTGACAGATCTCATTCTACAATAGATTTTGTAGAAATATATAAAATTATATTCAATATACTTTAATATAATTAATAATATGCGTATTAAACTTAATAATATTGAAAGTGAAGAGATGAATTAGGAAAATCAAATTTCTTATATGACGATTTGAATCATCCATTGCTCACATTTATGCATTAAACTCAATAGTATTGGAAGTGAAAAAATAGATTAAAAAAACTCAAATCTAACAATAGTTAAAGATAGAGACTAATACAAATTTATATAGATTAACACTTATCATCTTACAAGTCGGTTTTCTATATATGAAATAAATCAAAATACATTAATAATTAATAAAATTATTTTTAAAATGTTTATACTTTTAACAACTTTATAGTAATTTTTTAATTTGTGCATACACTTGTGCTTTTACAATTTTATAGTAGCTTGATTCCTCTATTCTCTCTTTTCTTACTAACAAGAATTTTATTATGACTTTCAAATTGTACATTCAGACTACTTGGGCCAAGTAATCTTGAGTGGGACCGGTTCGGCTCTAACTCAAAAGAATTCATCCTGAATGATAACTTACCTAAAAGAATAAGGTCGAATTGAAATAGGTGATGGGCTAAGTTGATCATGTTTGCCCAAGGATAACACACAACAATATTTGATTGAATGAAGGATAACAAATTTATGGCTGATTGAGAATATTATAGCCTATGATCTAGACAATCAAGCTTGATTATCAATCACCATTAAGAGGTCATAAGAATCAGTGAAAATCGCGTTAAATTACCTCTGATTTGCTTTACGTGTAGCATGAGTCAGAATTGCTACATAAAGGGAAGAGCTCAAGGAAAAAGAATATACATAGTTCATATTTAGCCCATCACCTATGTGTCCAGACACCGCAAATGAAATTCCTCTAGTAGCCAACACGACAACATCGATCATAGGCAGAAGGCAACCTTATGTGTCCTCTTCACATGGAGCATTATGTTGTAACATTCATCTTATCTGCAAACCATGGATTAATTAAGACAAAACAATAACCATCACCTAATCAAAACCAAGGAAAATAGGAATTCTCGCACATTACTCACTGAAGATGACATGCCTATCTTATTTTGTAGAAACTTCGACTAGCAAATGTGTCTCTATGTCCCCATCATTTGATAGGACGATCATAGAGAACTTACCACCATGCATGAATTAGTTTGGAAAATCCTAAACTTCAACTTAGGCCAAAGGAGGGAGGTTAAACGCGGTCAGCCCGGCAGGGGACACCGCAAATGAAATTCCTCTAGTAGCCAACACGACAACATCGATCATAGGCAGGAGGCAACCTTATGTGTCCTCTTCACATGGAGCATTGTGTTGTAACATTCATCTTATCTGCAAACCATGGATTAATTAAGACAAAACAATAACCATCACCTAATCAAAACCAAGGAAAATAGGAATTCTCGCACATTACTCACTGAAGATGACATGCCTATCTTATTTTGTAGAAACTTCGACTAGCAAATGTGTCTCTATGTCCCCATCATTTGCTTACTTGGTTCCGCCCCCAGAGGAACAATATTATCAACAAAGCCCAAATATTTAAAGAAGACTACCAATTTCCTCTTCATAAAAGTTTATACCGGAGACAATTTTTCCAATTTATAGACATAAAACCTGATATTTTCCAAGAAATGACTCTAGATCCAAAACTTGGAGAATTTGTCTAAATATTGATAAGGTGACTCATTACATATGTTAGCATGAGCCACCTTAATGAAGGGACTAACTAGGTGGTACAAGTCCTTAAAGTTTTTTGCACTCTCTGAATAAACATCAAACATCTTGATACTCATCCTAAGAAAGATCACCTTGACCTTAGGCTGAACCACCAGAACTTCATTGGGATTTAAAGAGGTGGAAGAAGAGCATCAGAGATGGCATGCCATTCTTTTATTCGCACTTGTATTATAAGAGTTTGATATAAGGCCAGCTCACTTAGTGCATTTATGAAGGAGCGATTACTAGATGATTTAGAACTCCCTCCATGAAAATTAAAGGGGTGAAAGAAACCTATCAAAGAAAACAAGCATTCATAGAGAGTGATGACACGCTCATCATCCTTATTGAATATCCTCTTATCAACCTCAGGAGGAAGCATTCCCCAGTCTAAGTAGAGACCCACTTTAGTAAATGCATGGTCCAAACAACCCTCTCTGACAAAGGTAGAAACAATGTCTAATGACTCTTTATCCACCCACATAATAAAGTTAACTCATGTAACCTTCTGGACTCTGAGTTGAAAGTTGTTAATGTCAAAATATGGTGCCAACACATAAAAAAATGAATGTATATAGAAGTGCATGATCGATATAAAGATAAACTTTTTGCCCCCACCAAAGTTCATCTATGGCGAGAAAATTCACCAAAGTAAGACACATAAAAGATTAAAAACGCATAGCTCTCATATCCAAATATCCTAATAAAGCAAGAAGGTATTAAAAGGAAAGAAAGGTTTAGGTGTTACACTGAAAAACATGAACTTAGTGACTCACGTGTTGTATGCTTCGTGAGAAGAGGTGGCACAACTACGCCCGAAATAATGGTTGATGGGAGGAGATTGGTGAAGACAAAGGATGCTAAAGACGTGGGATATGAGCTATTAAAGATTCACAAATGGCAAAAAAAACAGGAACATGGTAACTCTAGAACTCCTTATATATCTCCATAGAAATATGACTTGTGCAATCCAAGGGCATTGGAAAGTGTGAACTGCACCACCAATGATCGAGATCTCATTGTGTTCATCTCTAGAGCACTCAAATGCCCTAGTACTAGAAGAAATCATTACCTTCATACATAGGGACACATGTTCATATCTACATGTGTTACTAATCACGAGGGAGAATTTAAGACACATTTCTCTCAATGACATCAATATCCCATCAAGGGTTTTCTATTTCCTTCTACTATGGGTCGGACCGAAGACAAACTAGGAAACGCCCTCGTTATATGACGTAGGAACAAGGGTTTGTGGACAACTATTCTGAACCACATTTAAGGCCTACGAAGAAGGCGCACGAAACCGGTGGACCATTCGCCTTGCCGAGGAAACACGATCATACTCTCTATCACATCTCTCATTATTGTATCTAGTTGCACAACAATCCGCACAAGGAGCTTAATTACAGGCCGACGGTTTAACTGCTCATACTATATAAAGATCGGTTCACATCGATCATTTCAAATATTCAATCCATTTTCATTCTAAAACTATTTCCAATCATTTATTAACTTGGAAATTAAAGTATTAAGATTGCATATTCATCCCTCTCCACTATATCCAAAGTCCAATCCACTTCACCTAAAAATTAATTCATCACATCTTAACTCTTTCATAACTTCATCATCTATATATACTAGTTGGAAAAAAAAAACTATTTTATTTCATTAATGTAACATTTGTTTAGTCTCTGTTAAATTGATAAATATGACGGAGGAAATATGAAACATCTAGTATCTGGATGTTGCTTTCGAAAAGATAATGCAAAAATTACTCGATTATTGAGTCATCACTCACATGTACAACTGTAGCATATGATCACACAATGACAGACCATAAGCGAATGCTTGAAGGTTGGAATTACTATATGGGACAATATTGCATGTGACTTAGAGCATCCACATTCATACCACCCAATTTGGTGGTATAAATGGACCCCACTTAATATAATATATTATTTCACACTTCTCAATTATTTAAACCACTAATTAAAATTTGTAAATATCCATACTACCCATCTAAAAACTTAAAATGGGTCCCACTAATCACACAATATACACTAAAAAATTGAAAAGCACCGTAGCATTATTTGGATATGGTGGTTATGTAATACTACACCATTTGCATTCAATTATCCATACTATTATGACACAAGTGGTACATGTGGCAAATACCACCCCCTATATTTATGCTCTTAGTGGTAAATGACAATTTCATGTTGCAGGTCCACAGAAAGAATCTGACTAATTATAACACATCTCGTGCTTGAGGCTTCAACATAACCCGACACACATAGTGGAGCACCACTTTTTCTATTTCAACACTTTCTTTTAACATGGCTTTTCATGTTTTTGTTACTTTTCAATTTTGAAATTGCCTCGTATAGTATAGTTGTTGATAAAAATTAAGACGTCGGTGACAATATATTGACTATATATTTTTTATTTTTTCTTAGAAGAATCTGAACACTGAATGAAAATGAAATCAAGAGCATGATAAAAGTCATTTTGTTTGATTGGTGAAGGATACATGTAGAGTGTATCATAAGATTACGTCATCATGTAAAGCTTGTTTCTAATTTAATAATTTTGCTTCTTCGAATAAAAAAACTTCTAAGTTTATGAAGTACAAGTTTTTTTTTTTTTTTTGTTTGCTATGAAGTACAAGTTAATTATCATCACATAATTTTGTTTTTGTCATATTAAAACCTTGGATCATTTAATGGTGCGGTGTCTTTTAATAAGGATAGCGTGGTGTAGGATTTTCTCATGGATTGGAATAGATTATATAAACTCACAGGATATTGTGGAACATTTGCTGCGGTTTTGGAAATTATTAGTTGACAAATTTTGCCGAAGAAAATGTTGTTGATTTGGTTGGCAATATGTTTGGACGATTTGGTGTAAAAGAAATGCAAACATCTTTCAAGCAGAAGCTGTTAGCGTTGGCGACATCTTGACAAGGTTAATTGCTTTCCTGGCAGTGGAGTATTATGGGTTCCAAATCCAATATTTTTTGCAACTTTTTCTTTGGAACCAACACTTCGGATTTCTTTAAAGTTAAAGGATTGTTTCTAGGGTGAGTCTTTTGAATGAGAATTTTATTGCCTAAAAAAAGAAAAGTGTGAGTAAGATTTTAAAGTTTAATTAGTGTTGAAATCTCTTAATTTAATTTTAAATTTCACTTTAACCACTTATCTAATAAATGTTATAACTCAATCTCTTAATAGAGGTTCGACGTTTCGTTAGCCAACTTAATCTCTTACGTTAAATTTGCTTTAAAACGTTAACTGAAATGATGTGGTAAGAGAGCAAGACTTAACTTTCACTAATGACTCAGCAAAAGTTTATAATGTTGTAAACTCCATATTTGAATTCAGGTGTTTGTTGAAATTGATTACGGTTTTTATTCATCTTCTTCCTTCATCCTTTTTCTTCTTCCAAATTTCTTCAAGATTCCTCTTCATCCAAGCTATCTTTTTTATAATTTCTGCTAAGAAGTCAATGAATCTGAGTACCTATTTAAAATTATACAATCAAAGTTGTGGGTCATTTGAATTTGTGGTCATAAGTAGGGGTGCTCGCAGTGTGGATTGAGCGGTTTTTACGCTAAAAATCATCCGAACCGCAAGAGAAAAAAAAGCTTGCGGTTCGGTTTGGCTTGGTTGGCTTTAAGAAATAAAATCGAATCAAATCAAACCAAACTATTGCGGTTTGGGTTAGTTCGGTAGGTTTTGTTTTTTACAAAAAAAAAAATTATTTAGTCATACATACACATACAGGGGAAATTATTTAATCGTTCATACATTACCATAAGAAAGTTTATAATTGACAAAATAAATTTATAATTTGATACATAAAAATGCTCTTACAATTTTATCTTAGGGCTAAAGATGTATACATGAAATTACATTTATAAATAAATATTATATCAAGAATACGATAAAATATATTTTGTCAAAATAATATTTATAAATGAATAATATTTTGTTTTTTGATGATATATAAATTAAAATAAATATCATACAAAGAATGTGATAAAATATACACATAATACTAGTCGATTTCTGTAAATATATATATATATATATATATATATATATATATATATATATATATATATATATATATATATATATTTGGTTTGGTTTGGTTTGCAAAATACAAATCACAAATAGAATCGAACCACGCGGTTCTGTTAGAAAATTGATCAAACACATCCGAACCAAATGTGATTTTTTGTGGTTTCGATTTGGTTTGATTCTGTTTTGCGGTTTTCTATTTGGCTGGTTCGGTTTTGAAGACCCATAGTCATAAGAAACAAGAGGAGGGAATGTTGGTGTCAAGAAGAATGTGTTACTCGTACTGTTATAGATTTGAACAGTGTGAATGTTGGGAAAAAGTTTTGGGTTATAGGAATTACATAAATCAAATGGAGAAGAGATGTAATTTTTTTCAATTTGATAGATGATGAAGTAATTGATGGAAGAGATTTGAAAATTAAAAGACCGGAGAAAAAAATATTCAGGTTAAAGAATGAGGTTGTCCACACGAGAAGAATGTTAAAAATTACAACGGTACTTAGCATTATTAGTTTAGGTTGTCCACACAAGGGAATCTACAACATAAGAAAATCTTATGTTCTGCCAAATACGAAAATACCCCTCTTGCTCCTCAATGTGCCAGGTGGATACCTTCCGCATCCAAAATTCAAATTCTTTCTTACTTGTACTATTTTTTTTTCTATTTGCTTCTAAAATATACTAATTGTTTTTTTAAACGTGAGTTATTCGTTCTCTCATATCTTTCTCTCTCTTCCGCTTCAAAATTCAACCCTAATCTATCTTCAACTCTAAACCATCTTCCATCTTCAAAGCTCAACCATCTTCATCGCCTTCCTCCGAGCTTTCTACATGGCAAGACCGTTGGAGAAAATTTCTTTTTTTCTTCTTCCTCTTCGTCAGCAGTAAAACTCGTCCCATCTCAAATTTTTGCTGGTGAGTTATGAGTTATGCCGCTTCGTATGGGGTTGCCGGTTTGGTTCCACCGTTCGTATTTCACCACCAACATCGCTATTTGCCTCAAGGTATGTTCAATGTTGAAGATTAAGTGTTTTAGGGTTTATATGTTTTGTTGATTTGGGGTTTTCTTTCGGTGTTGGTTTTCTGAACTGTGTTGTTTTAGGCTTTAGATGATAAATATAATTATATTGTAAGTATTGTTGAGTTCTTTGAATATGAAGATAAAGTTCTATAAAGATACATCGTTTTGATTTCCCCGCTTCGTTTCTGATTTACGTGTTGTTTCCACGTGGATCTTTCTGATGCCACCGATCATATTGGATTCAAGTCTAATAAACTATTGTAGTTGAGAAAAGGATTATGTTGTTGATATATATTTTTTTGTTCTAGGTTTTGATGTTAACTGATTTTGGAATGTCGAAAGAAATTGAGAAATTCTAGAGATCTAACTCTGTGTGGGACTACGGAATATATGGCTCCGGAAGGTAATGAAATGATAACCTAGAAGGTAATGAATTAACGCAATTCGGGAATAGCGTCTCTTGAGTTGTTTAGGTTCTCCAATCGTTTCCTACTTGCGGTTTCAAAATTGGAATGTGTTTAATTTTTGTTGTGCAGGCTTATAAATGGGAGGATAAGCTGAATTGTAACATGTTTTGTGCAGGTAACACGTCCTGATTCGGTGCAGGTTTGTTATAATGGATTACCGACTGAAGGCAATGATATGGAGTCATTGGATGCATAGTTTACAAGGGTTAATAACAGTTGGGGCAACTGAAGGATAGTTAGAGTTTATTATCTGAAATGATTAACTGTTAGTTTAATTTACTTTTGGAAGTGTTTTGGTGTATGCGGACTGTCTTAAATTTGAATGCGGTATGGTGATTTGTCTTTGAATTGCCAACTATTATGAGGGCTCGGTCTATTTTCTGGTCTGGATGCTTTTGGTTATGAATGGCATTGAAGTTGGTTTAGAGTTGAATGTGTAAGGAATGTGAATTATGGACCTGTCATGGTTTTCTTTTGAATGTATGATGGTTGTACGATTGTTTTGAACTGTTAGGAATCGTTGGCAGCATTTTGAATGTATGATGGCAACATTTTGGGTGGTGGGCACTAAAAGCTAAAGTGAATGTATTTTCTTTTTCCTCTATGAATTATGATATTGTGATTACTCACAGGAATTAGTTTGGTTGACAGGGTGGCTTTGACATGATTCGCAGCAGGAGGGACAAGATTGAAACTCTAGAATAGATTGGCCAGTTTATATGCTCTATGGAATGTTCATTTGGCCTCTTATGTATCTTTTAGTATGAAGAATAATGTGTTTTACATGTTTAGTTTAAACAAGCTGAAGAAACAGTGAACAAGCTAGATTTGGATGGGCTGGTTATTGGTAGAGATGACTCAAACACAAATGCGTGCCTCCTTGCTGAATATTTCAGATTTTTTTACAAATGAAATTTGGCCTCGACATGATTTTTGGTTTTGCGAGGGGCATCATGTAGTCTTAGTCTTTGGTAGTATGGCCATATCTTCCCGGGCAAATCTTGTACCCCCACAAGTTGCTTCTTTCCTGCAAGTGCCCTGAATGTAGACAACCATTACCTGAAAGCTATGCACTTCCTGCAGATGAACCTTGGATGACTGGTATTTTTGGATATGTAGAGGACCTAGAAAGTTGTATGTTAACAATCTTAAATTGTACATGATTTTCATATTGCACTGACAGTATACATACTATAGTAGAAGCTTGCATCCTTTTATAATCTTTCATCTTTTATTGCAGACTTAACTGAACTTTTCTGTCCCTGTGTATTATTAGGACACAATGTAGAGGGCCTGATGGACGACAACACTTTATGCTTCTTACAACTCTCCTCGTCCAAATTACGCTGAAATTGTTATTGTGCGTCACGGTGAAACAACTTGAAATACTGTCAGTAAAATCCGGGTACTTTTCTGTTTCCTTTCTATCTTTTCACCTTCTGCTCAGAATCTTGAATTGCGTCAATTGAATGTCGCATTTCTTTTTATATTTGTTGTTCCTTTTGAGTTTTCCGGCCCTGATCTGATTATGTTCATATTCCACTAATACATGTAAACAGGGACAACTGGATGTTGAATTAAATGAAACTGGAAGACAGCAAGCAGACGTAGTAAGTTGTGTTTATTTGTTTTCTAATTTCTATTTATTTTGTTGACTTATGCTTTCATGGTTCTGATTAATGTTAAATTTACAATTGAGGTGGGTGATAGACTCTCCAAGGAATCTAAGCTCTCAGTTGTATATTCTTTGGACCTCGAAAGAGATTTTGAAACAGCGCAGATAATTGCATCCAAATGTGGAGGGGTGGAGGTTAGCAACTAAAGTCATTTTTCTATATGTTGCCTATTAGACTATTTGTGTCTAAGAACGAAGATATGGAAATACCGGTAAGTACTATTGAAACTAACTTGTAAGCATAAATTTCCTTGGTAACAATGTAGTTACGTGAAGAATATAAGTTTAGATTAGACTACCAAATACAAAATTCTTCAATTTCAATGGGCATGTCCAAAGATTTTATCACTGTCATTAGACGTGGCTGCATGTGGAACCTGAAGAAGTAGCTAGCAGATCATCTCTATTATTCTTTGATGTGTTTTTTATTCATCTTCTCTTTTTCCCTAATAGTATTAGAAAACTTTGTGTCGGCTCTGAACAAGTTCATAAAAGATCGATACAAGCGGGACAAAAACCATTTCAGGCTGAAAACCACGAGGCACTGGGTTTTATTGCGGTGCTTCTGTTTAGGATGTGAAGTAGTATTAGCAATAGTTATATTGAGGCCAAATGTATTTCAGAACTCTATCAATTTAAGTGTGATTTTTTGGTAACTCCATTGAAGGTTGCTTTAAATCTACTTTACTACAACTTATTGACAGCATGGTAACATTGAGAGATTGCACAGCCTGCAAGTTGTACCAAGTAAGTAGCATTTGAACTATCAATGATAAAATGTTTTTTGCATCTCTTTCTCACTTATATAATTGATTTGTATGTGATTTATTTGTATGCATATGTGAAACCAGACACAATGTAAGCACAATTACTTATTTATTTGTTTATATCTGGATTTAGTGAATGACAGGTATTTAAATTGATCATTTTCTCCCTTTTTAGAATGTATGGTTATGCTTTGTTTTACACAATAGTTTTAGTTGTTATCGTCGTTGGATGATTCTTTACTATACGTTTTACACCTTTTCCTATTTTACTATACCTTTTAGCATGACAATGTAAAATGTATAATTACAGACCTATTATCGTCGTTGGATGATTCTTTACCCACAAGTGATGGCTAAAAGGTGCGTGTCGGTTATCAGGTATCGTGTGTAAGTGTTTCTATTTACTAATCAGCTGAAATATCCATGACATTGTTTGTTGTGCTAACTAATCATAAAGATATCTTTATAGGTACTTATATCATTCCAATGGTAATGTACCTGAGGTTTAGAAGTATGTGATCCCTGGATTTGATTTGCAGAATTAAGGGTTGCTTTTGATAATTAATCTTTTCTAATTCTCTTGGTGATCCCGTTAGGAAATTCTGTTAGTCATTTTCTCTATCTGCAAGTTTCTGTTTAACCGTTAGTTATGGACTATGCAGCTCGGTTTTTGAATCGGTTTCCTCTTATGTTGGTGAGTTTGTATGCCTGTGTGCAGGATTTTGGTTCCGTTTAATGAAGTTGAACCGGTTCACGTGTTCTGATTATGCAGGCCAGCTTATTGAAGGGAGTTTATTTCGGTTCGGATTGCATATAAGGAAATAGGAGAGTTATTCTGCTATATTTTCCCGTCAATTTCTGTTACAAAAGTTAGTGATGAAACTGACTTTAATGAATATAGGGACAATATTAGTGGTGTTAGTTTTGAGTTTTGGAATTGGAAATGCACAACAAGTATCTTGCTATTTTATATTTGGAGACTCTTTGGTTGATAATGGTAACAACAACCAGCTGACTTCTATAACAAAAGCTAATTACGCTGCTTATGGAATTGACTTTATTGGCGAACCAACTGGAAGATTTTCTAATGGCAAAACTTCTGTTGATGTAATTGGTGAGATTCTGCTTTTTTATTCTTTAATATATAGTTCTTTCCATGTTGCATGCAATTAAATAATGATGTTGCGTTGATTTTTCAAGTTCATACAGTAACTCTTCTGAGAAGACCTTCTATTCCCCGAAAAAGTTGGAACCACATGGTCATAGAGACCAAGCTGCACTTAAATTGCAGAAAGTTTACAAAAGTTTTCGAACCAGAAGACAACTTGCAGATTGTGCAGAACAAATATGGTTAGTTGATTCAACTCATTTTTTCGATGATTGCACCCTTCTAGATTTATTGACCTGGACGCGGAAAAAATATACCTATAGGTACATCCGGCTAAGACGATGTTTTTTCTGTCTTGGTGGATAAATCAAGCGAGGGGCCGTTTTTAAGAATCGTCTTTATCAAACTATAGCATAAAGTGACAATTATGTTTTCAGTTATTAAACTGATTACATTCATATGTTATAGTGCCCGGTGGCTGGCAACAGGAGAGAGATGCTATAGTTTTGATTCTTCTACAGGTATTTGAACATTGTTGCTATTGTTGTTGCTTTTGAAGTGCCCGCACATCTTGAAGACGAGTATAATGACTTAAGGGAAGATCTAAGATGAATTTTGATCACAAATCAATTGTCTATATTTAAGCCAGCAAAATTTGGAATTTAACACCTTCGTGATATTCTTATACACATTAATGTAAATAACCTATGAATGTATTAAATTTTCTTGGTGTGTTATGTGATGTTCATCATGAAGGGATGTGTCATAGTCAAACCACGATAGCTCCAATTGTTAACTATGTATATGGGTATAATAATTCAAGAGCCTTTAGTACAAGACCTACAACAAAATTAGTTTTTCAACATTTTTAGTCATAAGAATATTAAATTAGACATTAAAATATTTCAACATCTATGCACTTTTTTCTTAATTAATATCTTTTATTTAACCCATCCCAATTGTTAATGGTGTAATATGCTCCGTCCGTTATAAATTCAATGACGAAGATCTCCTGTAGCATGTACTCTGGGTAATTCAGGTTCGACGAGTGTTGTTTCTGTTATGCCGATTGATGGAGGGACTAACTTGATAAATGTTTTACGATTTAGCAGACTAATTTGAAATTTCAATTATGTTAATTGTTAAGGTTTAAATTCACATATCTTTTCTATTATTTCTCTTTCTCATATCATTGTTTCTTTTTAATTTTTTATTACAATTATAGAAAAAAAGTCTGTAAAAGTTCATTTCAGATTTAGTGGGTTTGAGTTTGCTGCATCTGAGGACTTTTATGAAATTTATTTTAAGGTTAAACCTTTCAACTTTGATGAACAGAAAACGAGATACATCATGGACCTCTTAAATTTGTTTTAGATACAAATTTTTATTACACTGCTATGGATGTTTAAACAATGATCTTTTCTTTCTTGATTACGGATTCAGAACAATCAGCTAAAACTAAACCAGCCTCCCCCTAGAATAATCTTTTCTGTGCATTTCCTGTATGCCTAAATGGAGTTATTGATCAAAATTTTGAATATTAACGTAAACACAAAGTTACTCATCAATTTTTTTAATATTAACGGCAACAAATTTGAAATAAACGGGAACCCGAAGTTACCGATCAAAATAATGAATATTAATGGGAACATGAAGTTAGTAATTAAAATATTGAATATTAATGGGAACAAAATTAGAATATTAACGGGAACAAATTTGGAATATTAACGGGAATACGAAGTTACTGATCAAAATAATGAATATTAGCGGGAACACGAAGTTACTGATAAAAATATTGAATATTAACGGGAACATGAAGTTACTGAATAAAATATTGAATATTAACGAGAACATGAATTATTATTCAAAATATTGAATATTAACGGGAACATGAAGTTAATGATTGAAATATTGAATATTAACGGGAAAATGATGTTTATTGACTAAAATAATGAATATTAACGGGAACATAAATTTAGTGATCAAAATATTAAATATTAACGATAACCTAAAATTATCGGTTACATGAGCCTTTCAATAAATAGCTCATTCATTTTATGGGTTATAATCCATATATTTTCTTTACACATATTATTTTTCAATTAATTCTCTACATTTTTTTAAATGCATCCTTAGATTAATTACTTTTAATTTTCAATATTCAATTTTTTTTAATATTAATATTTTTATTTTTTTTTATTTTAACCCAAATTTAGTCTTTTACTTATAATATCTTTTATTTTTCTCAATCTAAATGCGCGAAAACGACGGGTACCCGTGCGAACGCACGGGTATCACACTAGTTAATCTTAATCTTAATATATATAAATCCAAGGTTGTCATGATGGCAACCCTAGCCACATGTCACCTTGGTAGTATCTCTAAACCAAATTTGCCACATGTCACATCGATAATAAATCTAAACAAAAATTATAATTTTGACTTTTATTAATTTAACTCTATATAAAAAATAAAATAAATAAATATAATAATCGTAATAATAATATAATATGAAATCACAAATAATAATAACAATTATATAAATATGTAATATATAATATCTAAATATATAAAACATTTGAGAAATAACTTATTTATGTAAAAATAAATTTTTCTTAAATTATATTAAAAACTCTAAATAACTTTTATATAATTAATTTATAATAGAGAAAAAATAAAAATATATATAAATACGATTTTAATTTATTTGCAGCAAATAAATATATTAAATTTTTTCTTAAATTATATTAAAAACTGTAAATAACTTTGATAATTTTTTTCTATTATGATCACACTAATTTTCTAATTTTTCTGTTTTAAATAATTTGAATAATGTTCTTTTTTTAGGTATTGCATAAAATAATTTAAATAATTTGAATAATTTTCTAATTTTTTCTGTTTTGGTTTTAATTTAAAAAATAAAAAATAAATTTTATTTTAATAATCACTAAAATTATAACTAATAATGATATGTAAGTATAAAATAAAATAAAATTTCATTTTAATAATTATTAAATTTTAACTAATACACTTTAATGATGAGTTTATCTTTAATATTTTTTTATATTATTAGTTTATAAAAAAATCAAATTATTTTTATGAATTTATAAATTTGAATATTTTATTTTACAAAAATTTGTCTTAATTGAAAATTAAAAAATTCAGAGGTTAAATTATATAATATTGTTTCTATAGTGTATATTAGTTATATTTTTTTTGTTTTTAAAATTTTATTATTTATATTTATACAAATTAATATTATAATATAAACTAAAATGTATTCATGTAATATTAAAAAAATATAATAATAAATATTTAAATTATTTGAAATTAAAAAAATAAAAAAACAATTTATATCTATGAGTTTCTATAAAAATGTTTATTAATCATAAAAAATCTAAATTTTAAGTTAATTATATTATAAAGAGTATGTAATAAGTATTCAATTACGTTTTTTTTACAAATTGATTACATTCATGTAGCATAAATAAATAATAATAAATAGAATAATGAGTAAATGGACAAAATAAATAACAATTGATAAATAAATAGTGATTAATCCAATAATCATTGTTATTTATTTTATGTAACGTAAAAGAGTTAAAATTTTAAATTCTTCTATTTTTTATGGAATGTTTTAATGAAATGTTGTTAATATTATTAATAGTATTAATAATAGTCTACAAAAACGGTTATAAAATAGTGTCTTTTTGTATTTTTACACACCTTTATAATCACTCCTGATACTACCTTCATCATTTACCAATTTCATTTGGTATCATTTTTCACATATTTGTTCTTTTCTAGGATTTTCATATCTCATAACAACGATTTTTTTTTCAATTTCATTTGCTAACATTTTCTACCCATTTATTCTTTTCTAGGATCTGCATGTCTCATAACTATTTCAATCAGTAAGAATATTTTTTTCCTAATAACTATTTATAAATTTGTTTATCTTTTTGTTAAACTTCATACACATTTATTTTATTTTCATATAAAATATAATATATATTTTTGCAGGTTTAGCGAAGATAAAATATTGCAAGGAAAATCATATTTACTTTGAAAAACCTCTGTCAAAAGTGATTCAATGGAGGCACTATTGTGGGTGAAATATTTAGATAAAATTTTCTAGAATCTAAAAATTAGAGCTTAAATTGTAAGCAACCTAACAAATCTTTGGAATATAAGAATAGTGGTCAAACTGTGTGTCACCTAATAAATTCTTGGATATAAGAATAGGGGTCAAATTGTAAAGTCATTTAACTTAAATCTTTAGGATAGGAGAATAGTGGTCAAATTGTAAAGTCATTTAAATTAAATCTTTATGATATAAGAATAATGGTCAAATTGTAAAGTCATTTAAATTAAATCTTTAGGATATAAGAATAATGGTTAAATTGTAAGTCATTTTACTTAAATCTTTAGGATATATGAATAATGGTTAAATCGTAAGTCACTTAACTTAAATATAATTTCACATCGATACATTGACAAATTGACAAGCTAATAACATATCCTACAAAATTTTACATAATGAAGTACATATTTAGATTTTCTAATTTATATTTTTATATTTTCATCTTTTATTTGTTTTGTTTTTATTTTTTTGTTTTTTTTATTTCATTTGTTAATTTAGTGAGATAGATCACGCTCTCCCACTATTGAATTTTTTTCTTTTATGTATATTCGATTTACAATAAACCAAACAACATTATACATTTTGTTGATAATATGTGTTTAAATTTATTATTAATTTAAATACAAATGATTCACGAAAATATTGATATGGTGTAATCAATTTAATAAATAAAAAATTATATTACTATAATTAATTCATAGTATCGAAGATTCATGTATTAAATTATATTATTATAATTAATTCATAGTATTGAAGATTCATGTATTAAATTAATTCATAGTATTGAAGATTCATCTATTAAATTAATTCATAGTATAAAAATTGTATTACTATAATTAATTCATGTATTAAATTATATTAAAAAATATTTAGTTTTTAAGTTGATTGTATTGTAATATTGATTATATTCTTTAACTTATGTGTATGTTGTGTTTATTTCTTTAAGAAATTGGATTAAAATATCTCACTAAAATATTATATTGTATAGGATTAAAAAAGTTTGAAAAAAATGATTTTGTTTTATTTCTTTATTTATTTTATTTTTGCTTTCATTTGTTAATTAAGTGGGGAAGGTCATACCCTCCCACTATAGAAATTTTCTTTTTTTTATTAATTATGTTTGATTTATAATTTATAATAAACCAAACAAAATTATAGTTTTTGTTGATAAGATGTTTTGAGTTTATTATTAATTTAAATAGAAATGATTCATGAAAATATTGATATGGTGTAATCAATTTAATAAATAAATAGTTATATTACTATAATTAATTCATAGTATTGAAGATGTTTATATTAAATTACATTAAAAAATTATTCATATTTTTGAGAAATTTTTACAACAAATATTTGAGATCTATATATATTATTTATTTTGTTAAATAAAATTTATATTCTATGTTCCTTTATTTTATTTTTAAATATCTTAATTGAAATTTATTATATTTTTATTAATATTATAATAATTATTTTTAATAGTGTTAGCTGAATATATTATTATTAATTATTATTAATTCTTATATCATTGTTGCTCATTGTTGCTCTTGAGATTTATGAGACTGTTGTTGACATAAATACATCTATTTTTATTATATTCATTTGTACTAAAATTAATTTAAATTGTAAGTTAAATACTAAAATTAATATAGTTCAAATAGTTTTATGCTCATAATGTTAAAAATAACTTACTTATTTTAATATATAAATTGAAACATAATAGATTTTCTGATAACCTTAAAAAAACAATATTATAAAACATTTTTTACATTATTGTTTCTCATTAAAAAATTAATAGTATAATTGTAAACATAATTTAAATATATGCAAATAAAAAATCAAATATTAACTATTATTAAATAATGCAATTTTATTTCTAATATACCCGTGCGGAGCACGGGTCGACAATCTAGTGTTAAAAAATTGCAATGATTGATCTATACTTTTTTTCTCTTTTTTCAAATTTAAGATAGAAAATCTTCAAATTTTAAAAGAAGAGATTTTAAACCAAAAGAGAAAAGATTGGATATGAAAATAGAATTTTTGTAGATTTGAATTTTTTTTAGATTTGTTAAACGTGTATATAAGATTATTGTTTGTTTTATATTTTTGAGATAAAAATGGTGGTGGAAGATGAAGATGATTGATGGATCTAAATTTTTAAAAATGGTAAAAAGTGATGTTGATGATAATGATAGGTTAATTTGAGTTTCTAAGGATGGTGGAAGATGAAGTAGGATTATAAATATGGTTGAAGTAGGATTATAAAAATTTTGTAGTTTCAGATTCTGAGTTAGTAGAGATAACTTTTTTTTCTTTTTTTTCAATAAGCAAATGTATTAAGAAATTGTAGTAGGGGTGTAACCCTTACAACAAAATTAGGGGTGGCAATAAAATCCATTAGAGTAAAATCCATCCAATCCATCCACTAAATTATCCATCCAATCCATCCATTATAAAAAAGAATAGTTAATGGATTGAATCCAATCCATCCATTTAAAGTTATGGATGGATCCAATCCATCCAACAAAGTTTAAAAATCCATTGGATTATCTAATGTTTTATTTTAAAACTAATTGATAGTTTTTATAGTTAAATAATAAATATGTGTTTTTGTCAAAAAAAAAAAGTTAATTAATTTTTTTAAAAACTTATAAATATCTCTCATATATATATATATATATATATATATATATATATATATATATATATATATATATATATATATATATATATATATATATATATATATATATATATATATATATATATATATATATATATATATATATATATATATATAACCTCAGTTAAAATTAAAACAGTAGTAAACATATTCACTACATTTTGTTTTGTTGGATTCCTTATAAGAAGATGAATGAGCAACAAAATCAAATCTTATTTTGAAGAGAAATGAGTTATATCATATGGTGCTGGTTTAGTATTTTAATATAATAACATCACAATTCATTTTAAAGAAAACATGGTTCAGTATTTTAATATAATAACATCACAATTTATTTTAAAAAGAACATCATAATTTGAATATAATTACCGTGTGTGTGTATATATATATATATATATATATATATATATATATATATATATATATATATATATATATATATATATATATATATATATTGAATTTTGTTACTTTTACAAAATATCTTTGATCTTAGCCACCTTATCATGTGTTTTGCAAAATATAAAATCTGAAGATATCAAATATGTTTTTTTTTATTTTTATAATTTCATGGAATAGAATTTTAAGTTTAAAATATTTAAATCAATACCAAAACACAAATAAGTGTAATTACGTTAAAACATGGACCCCGATAAACTCAACTACAAGCAAATATTTTTAAGTTTCTTATGATAAATCTCTTTTTATTTGCAAACGAAATAAAAATATATTTAATAAAAAGCAACATTTTCAAAATATTTTAATTTAGTCAATACAGTATAATTTATAGTTTAAGTATTAAATGTGCCAGACCCTGATTCAATTTAAACTGTGAGCAGTGGCAGTGGGGCAGAAAAAATATTTTATCAATCCATGTTTTAGTGATTAAAGAAGGTGCATTGTAAAATTAATAAAAAGTGTTTTGAAAGATTAATTAAAAAAATATGCAGTTAAAAAAAACTATTTTAAAGAAATTTAAAAAAAAACAGATTTTCTAAAATTTATAAAATAATTAAAATATTTTAATTAGTTTAGTGGATGGATGGATATCCATCCATTAAAAAGTTGTTAATGGATGGATTGGATTGGATTTTATACTTAATGGATGGATTGGATTGGATTTTTTAAAGATTATGTTAGTGGATTGTTAATGGATTAATGGATTGTTTTGATCCATCCATTAACAATCCAATCCATATCCATCCAATCCATCCATTTTGCCACCCCTAAACAAAACATAAGGATTTAAAACATCCTAACGGTAATTTGTACCAATCATAAAACTAGGGGAAGAAAAAACAGTTTGTTACTAGCTAACCAACTCCAAAAAAAAAAAAAACATAATACTTGATAAAGTTATAAAGGCTCCAAGAAACTCCAATATTGTTAAGCAACACAAGGAACCTGCTAAAGATTCTGATATATAAATTTTTGAAGAAATTGTTAGACAAATTGTTAAGGAACTTGTTTAAAGATGCAAATAGTAATTTATCAATCTTTTGGATAAATTTTGATGACTTGTGAATCTAGGAATTAGTATGACAATAGTCCCATTAATGATGATAATTAAAGTTTATTTTAATATTGTTATGTAATTTGCAGACCCAACTCTATACCCATCATATTGCTCTGCAGATTGAAATGATAAGGTTAATGAGAAGGAAATACAATTTAAGAGAATGAAAAAATGATTATAATGGGAAGTGATATTGTTGTACACTAAAATATTTTCAATTTAATTCTGGAAAACCTATTACGAGATTCTTGCAAACTAACTTATTTAAGTGGTCCATGTGAATGTGAGCTATCCTCCTAAGTATTATCCAAGATTCACCCTCGTTACTCATGAGACATACATCATTTGAAGGAATATTATTTAAATTTATTATGTAGGTATTTCTAGTTCTTGAGTTTGTAAATAGAACTTCATTTGATTTGGATTTTATGACCCTGCATCCATAAGAATCAAAGGTTACATTGTTACCTTTGTCCCATAATTGACTTGTACTAAAAAGTTATGGTTTAATTTTTCAACCAAAAGAACTTCCCCAATCGTTGGACTAGGGGACTAACTGAAGATACCAAAACCTAAAATCTTTCTCATATTGTTGTCACTAGACGAGACAAAACCTCCCTTTTTAGGAGTGAATGGAAGAAAAGAATTTCATCGTCGGCTTGTTAGTTGGAGATTTCAACAATCATAGACGAATTATTTTAGATGATATGTTTCGAAGAGAAAATAGGAAATGGTTGTGCAAAGCTATTTCTCAAAATTTTCTTTGTGTGAGAGCTTTTTATCTATGTTGAGTTGGAGCTTACACTGAAAAAAGTCTTCGAAGTCTTAAAAATAAGGATCAAGGATAGTTCGAGATATTTCAAAATATATATATATATATATATATATATATATATATATATATATATTTCGATAAGTCGCGTTCGTTGCGTTCCGGAGCTTCGAGCGGGAATATTTGAATTTCGAAGTAATTTGTTTCAGCCAAAAGGACGCGTGGAAGCCTCAGAAAATCAAATTACATGCAAAGGGGCAACGTGGCATTTTGTTAGGAAAAGACCGTTAGGGTCAAATTAGTATAAATTGGAGTCTTAATGTTAGAATTCGGGTGTTCAATTTGTATAAAATTACTCAAAAATACTCAAGTACCAAGCGCAAGAGAAAGAGTTTGCTGAGAATGTACGTGTAACACCAACATTATTTTCAATGTTATTTTCATTTTGTCAATACAAGTCATTTATACACCTTTGTCGATTTCTTTTATATTACAGTCGAAGTCTTTAAAGTTTTTACTTTCTTTTTATACGTTCTTTTACTTTCATGTCAACTTTTAAGTTTAAATACCTTTGTCAAATAAAGTAGCTATACAATATGAATTCAATCATAAATATAACATCACTTAGACACTTGTCCTATGATCAATCTAGTCGATCCTGTAAGTTACCAAACATATAAGAATTTGGAGGACTAGTGGTTGTTTACCATAAATCACTGTAAACACGGTTGTATGCTTTAAACAACTAATATTAAGGTACCATTTAGTGTTATAAATTGTAAATCATTTTCACAATAAGAACTCAAGTCTTAACTTTAGGTTCCAAAGCCATTTTTGGTCTTCTACTGTTCGTTCCATAAATGTTTCCTTCATCGTGTTTTATATTAAGATTACAAAGATAAGATAAAACAAATATATTTTTTTATTTGCACTCGCAATGCTTTTTATAAAAATTTAAAGGAGGATGTCGGTGTTTTCTCTCATGACTCTTTTCGATGAAACGAAACATATTAATATGACCATGTTTATTGCAGTAGTTGCATTTCAAGGTTTTGCAACGAGATGTAGATTGAGCATTATAAATAATGCTAAAGTTGTTTTCTATTGTTCTTGGATTTATAGCCAAGATTAGGCTTATTATATGAAGCTCTTGGATTTCTCAATAAAAGATTCACGTTATCTATTCCTTTAGTGAATTTGTCATGTGTTTTTTGAAAACCACTTATTTCATTTTTCAAAATATCATATTATCACACTTGACAAATTCATTTTATTCTACGTTGGAAGGGGAAAAGTTTTGAAATAGATCATTTTCATCTCTTTAATATTTTCTAGCCAACCAATTTTTATTTTTCAATTCAAAGAAAGAAATAGTATCCTTGGAAGTTAATATGATTTGTTCTAGTTTACCTGTTTCTTTTGTTAGCTTCTTACAAATGTGGAATAAATCTTGATAAGAAAACTAAGAGTTTACTTCACTTTCTTGATGATCTTCCATGAGATAGATGTTGGATTCTTCATCATCTGAGAACTCCATATCATTGTCATCCCAAGAGATGTAAGCCTTCTTGCCATTTTTATGAGGTTTCTTAGATTTTAACTGATTCTGATTTGCCTTTTTGCCTATATGGTTGTTTGGTCCCAGATGCCCTTTATTTCTTCACTAATAACATGTATGAGTGAATAATATTTTACTTCATTTTAATTTTGCTCCTCTTAGTATTGTTTCTCGTGCTTCAAGAATTTTCTTAAGTTGTCCACCATGAGTGACATGTCATCATCGGAGTCGAAATCTTTGGTTTTAAGAGCTAGAGTTGTGTTCTTCTTATTTCCTTCCCCATCCATAGCAAGTCTTTTCCGCTTCATATCATCTTCCTGTAAATTACCAAAAAGAGTGTGTGTTTATGGTTTCTAAATCCCTACTTTCACAAATTGCAGTGACTTTAGGTAGCCAACTACGATTTACGCATCTAAGAATTTTCACAACTAATTCCTCATTTGAAAAAGTATTTTTTCTAAAGTTCTCATATGACTCACTATATGGGTGAATCGTGTTTGTATTTGACTGATGTTCTCTTCAAATTTCATTATGAAGAGTTCATACTCATGGGTTAATGTGTCCAACCTTTTCTTATTTACTTAAGTAATTCCTTGATGAGTAATTTGGAGGATGTCTCACATTTCTTTTGCAATCTTATAGTGGGAAAATCGCAAAAACTCATCAAAAACAAAAGTCTTAGTGATGAATGTTAGCTCAGTCCTCTTCCTAAGAGACTTTTTTTAGAGTTTTAATAATGACTTGAGATTTTACAGGTTATGCCAACGAACGTTTGTTACAAACAAATTGAGAAATTTTACATTGAATTATTCTCCCAACCAAACAAGAGCTTTTACACGGGCTGAGCTCACTTATCGAATAGGATTTTACCAACTAATCTCAAAAACTAAATAGAATTTTTATCGGACTAATTTTAGAACCAAACTAAGATTTTCATTACTTTATCTCTAGAGCCAAACAAGAAACTTCAAGAGAGTTGCATTCTTGAAATAAATAAACAAACAAGAGCACGATGACACTAGTACAAAAGTTTCTTCGCAAGTAATTTTTACTCACTAGAGACTGAGAGACAACTTTTGGTGAAAGAGAATATTAAATAGAGAGGATGTGAGTAATAAAATAATAAGAAATAAGAAAATTATGAATTCTGGTGAGATTTTAAATGAGGAGAGACTTATTTTATATAGGAGAAAATATGGATAAAAATAGATTAATTTATAGGCCTAATTAATGAGATAATCGAATAGATCAATCAATTATTACACATTAATAATAATCGTTCAAGCCACAAATGAAAAGTTTTGATATTTAGGTGTTGCAAATCATTAAGAGACTTGCTCTTATTAATTTTTAGCATCTCAAAGCAAAATAATAAATTATAGGACGAGGGTTAATCAGTTATTTAGTTGTAAATAAATTAGCTGACCTTAAATAGTTTTTCAGGTGATTTTAATAAATAAAGAAATGCTCGTTAAAATTTGTGTGTGTGTGTGTGTGTGTGTGACTGAGTTATCTTAGTAGCTTAGAAGTTACTCTCCTACTTTCATAAAACTCTGGTCGCTCAGACAGACAGGATCAGACGAGTTTTCATACTTTTTCTATTTCACAACTCTGGAACCTCAAATTTCTTTGCCATATACGTCTATCACATAACCACTTTACTAGGACCATGAATATTCTATTTGTGAGGTTTGAGATATCTTCAAGCTAATTACAATCATCGGATAGTTAAAAAAGATATTACCACTAACTTCAACAAGCATTAGCGTTGTCTTTACAAAAACATCAATTTAAACTAGGTTCGTGAACCAAATGAATAAAAATTAAGTTCGTTAACTAAATGAACTGAATTTAAATTATACATAGTTCGACTCGTTATGTTAATGAGTTAACTCGATTATATATAAGGTGAATTATATTGTTTTTAAGAGTAAGTTTAAAGATTTGCTTCAAATTCTAGTCCTATATTTTTTTTAATCTAACGATAATTTATATTCTCAAGAGGACAAAATATTTCTAAAAATAAATATACAAATAAAATCAACGTTGTATAAATTCCAATGAGAAAAGTTATCTTTACACCCTATCTTACACCTACACCACATAAATATCTATTAAATGTATTAATTTTATTTTTTTTAAAATAATTTAATCAGCTATGATACATGTGCAATACATTTTTACTTTGTTTTTATGCTTGGTGTAGAATAGGTGTAGAAAAAATGGTATACAAATAGCACACCTCAATTCCAATTTTATAATTTTCATTTTATTTTTTATTTTTTATTTTAAAAAATATTAATTAAGAATTCACATATATAAAAAGGATAGACTTTACAAAATGATTTTTAAGTATGTGAAGTAAATAAGTTGAACCTAACGAAATAAATTTAACGAGTTAAATCAAATTCATTATGATTTAACAAGTTGAATTTGAATTAGAAAAAAATTATAATGAACTCAAACCGATATTTAAACTAAACTATTCGTTAACAAATCGAATCGAGTTGAATGAATTTAACTCAACTCGACTTATTTTCAACTCCAATTTACAGTAACTATACACTAATAACGTGATGTAAATAATTAAGAATTTTTCTTCACCCACCTCCCTATTGGGGGTCACCCCCAACGAAAACCCAAAACTGCCCCTGCTTCGGAGATGCATCTCCGAAGTTTTTTTTTTTTTGAATTTTTTTTACTTCGGAAATGCATCTCCGAAAACACCAAAAAATTGGTGTTTTCGGAGATACATTTCCGAAGTCAAAAAAATTCAAAAACCGTGCATATTTTCGGAAGTTCATTTCCGAAAATATTGCTGCATATACAAATTTCCCTCCTTCACTATTTCATCATTTTTCTCCAAAACTTCCCCAAACCCTCTCCAAAACCCAATCAATCTCCATCCATTTTTCGTCCTAAAATCAAGTTTCAAATTGTTGATCACGTTAAATGGAGCATAGAAAGCTACAATTTCAGATAAACATCTTTCATTTCATCCCCTATTTCACTACATTGATTCAACAAATTTTTGTTAAAACTGATATGGTTCGGAAGTTCATTTCCGAAATATATTACCTAACAAATTTCGGAAATGAACTTCCGAAATATGCCCTGGCAGTAGTTCCGGCAATTGTCAACGTTAATAACGATCCGGTTATCGACGTTAATCCTATGATCAATGCGGTTGATGTTCGGCAAGAATTTACAAATGATCGGAGCTTCGATAGTCGCGAACAATTGATTGAGTGGGTTCAGAACGAAGCTAGTAAACTTGGATTTGGAATTGTTATTTTAAGGTCGGACAACGGAAATAGTAGGCGGAAAGCTTTCGTTGTTTTGAATTGCGAACGAGGTGGGAGTTATGTACAATCAAACCGGGTGCTAAAACACGACGACACGGGATCGAAAAAGTGCGGGTGTCCTTTTAAGTTGCGTGCTACTCAGAGGGTTGATGATTTGTGGCGGTTAACCGTAATTTGTGGAATTCATAATCATGCCTTAGATGTCAAGTTACACGGACATCCAATGGCGTGTCGTTTGTCCCGCGAAGAGAGGAATGTGATATCGGACTTAACAATAGTCAAAGTGGCGCCTCGTAACATACTTGCCGATTTGAAGCGTAAGAAACCCGATAGCGTTTCAAATATCAAACAAGTTTACAATGAACGACACAATCTCAAGGTTTTGAATATGGGCCCTCGGTCGGAAATGCAACAACTTTTGAAACTACTAGGCGATAACAATTATGTTTCAAGCTTCCGAACCTCTGAGGACAAAGTTACCGTGCGTGATATTTTTTGGACTCATCCCGAAAGTATCAAATTGTTCAACACATTTCCAAACGTTCTAGTCATGGATTCGACGTACAAGACAAAAAAATATAGGCTTCCTCTTCTAGAGATAGTCGGTGTGACCTCGACGGACAAGACTTATTCGGTCAGGTTTGCTTTTATGGAGTGTGAAAAAGAAGAAAATTTTACATGGGCCTTGGGAATTTGCAAGTCTTTGTTAGTTGATCAAGAGGTTATGCCAAACGTCATTGTCACCGACCGGGACAATGCTTTGATGAATGCGGTTGATACCGTCTTCCCGACATCGACCGCGTTACTTTGTCGTTATCACATAACTTGCAACGTGAGAAGTAAGTTGAAACCCGCGGTTGGGACAAAAGATAGGCTGGATGAAAACGGTAAAGTTATCAAAGCCGGTGTTGTGGTTGAAAGGATAATGTCGGCATGGAGGGAAATTTTGGATGCACACTCTGAAGAGGTGTATACCGAGAAATTGGTACACTTTAGGTCTTTGTGTGGTTCCATTAAGACATTTTGTCATTACGTCGAATCCACCACTCTTGACAAAGTTAGAGAAAAAGTAGTGTGCGCTTGGACAAATCGAGTTAGACATCTTGGTTGCACCACGACTAACCGAGTTGAATCCGCACATGCGGTCTTCAAGAGGTGGTTGGGTGATAGCAAGGGAGATTTGTGTCGCGGATGGGACACCGTCAACCAAATGCTCCAAAATCAACACAATGAAATTCAAACATCGTTCGGTCGGAGCAAGACGGTTATGGAACACCAGTATAAGGGCCAAATCTATTCTCCCATTTGATTTACAACATATCCCGGACGGGTTTGAATTTTTTGTTTCATGAAGCGAAGCGGTCGGAGACCACGGGGCCGGATAATTCTTTATGTGGGTGTACCATTAGAACTACATACGGCCTTCCGTGTGCTTGTATAATTTCAAAAAAGAAGTTGAATTCACCAATACGCATGGATGAGGTAGCCGACCATTGGAAGAAACTTCGTTTTAATGATTTTGCCCCGCCGAAGGAAAATGACTCCAAAATCACCATCTCCGACGAGTTGGAAGTGATAATGGAGAAGTTTGCTAAAGCGGATGACACCACCAAAATGCACATAAAAGAGCAATTGCGAAAAATCGCATTTCCGGAGACCACCGATTTGAAACCGCCATCTCAACCGGTTAAGACGAAAGGTGCACCGAAAAAGTCCAAAATTACACAAGATGACACGTCAACAAAACGATCTCCTTCCTACTTTGAACATGTTGATGCATCGTTCCCGGATTCACCGACACCGAAATCCAAGTGTAGTGGTAACAAAGGAGCCCGTATTTCGAAGCCACCTCGCACACTGCCGATCAAAAAATCACCGATTGTCTACATTGATGAGATGCCACTTTTTATGCATAAATATATCGATAACATTGTTGATGTTGGAGGCGACGACAATTGTGGATATCGGGTCGTTACAGGTTTGCTTGGTAAAGGGGAAAATAATCACACTTTAGTCCGACGAGAACTCATTGCGGAGTTGACTTCGTATTGGGACATCTACGACCGACTATATGAAAATCAAGAAAAGCTTACGAAAATTCATGATGCACTTGTTCCATCACTTACCGGTATCGCTCCGGTTTCGAAGTGGATGTCATTCCCCGAGATGGGTCATCTAATAGCAAGTGCATATGATATGGTGTGCGTCGATTTGACGAGGTTTGGACTAAGTGAGACTTTCTTTCCACTTCATAGTCGACCGCCGTTGGACGCGTCGGGCCGCATCATATGCATCGGGTATCTACGATCGCGGCACTTCGTTCAAGTGTTTTTGAAACCGGGTTGTCCTATACCGGCTACTTCTTGTCAATGGACGGCACATTGTTCAAATGAGGCGGAGACTTGGCCGGATCCGTTCGTTTCGAGAATGGCGGAGTTTGAAGAAATGATGAGCAAAGAGCGCGAGCAAAATAGAGAGCGGTCGAAGAACGTACCTATTTTGGACTTAGGATCCACCGATTGGTTCGGTGAATTTTAGTTTGTTTCGGATCGTTTTTGTTTGTAATGATCATTTTTGTATGTATTGTTGTTTATCATGTAAAAACGGACCGATTCAATACATATATAATATAAGTATGTTTTATGTCATCATGGTGTAATTTAAGTCTATTTTGAATTCTATTTGTCCAATTTACACAACACACTAAGCAATCAACAAAATGCAAAATTTATGTCTGTTTCTGCATAATTCGGAAATGAACTTCCGAAATATGCTTGTTTGCCTCCTATTTTCGGAAGTTCATTTCCGAAATGTCCCCTGATGCAGGATAAGGTTTGTTGGGCCATCATTGCTCCAATAAGTCTATAAATACAATACACTCTTCTTCATCCTCTTCACACCTAGAAACACAAATGACACAAACCTACCCCCACCTAGCATTCGTCTACTTCACCACCGGCTACCCGATGCCGTTCCAATTTCGCTTCTCGCGCGACACGCCGTTTGCGGAGTTGATAATGTCGCTCAACACGCTTTTGCGCTATCCCGAGAATCGAAAGGTTGTCGAGCTCGAGTACCGCTCGCCATGGCTTAACGACGAGAGAGCCATTGAATTCACACCTTTTGAGATCAAGAACGACGAAGATTTAGCGGTTATGTGGACAACGTTCGACCTATTTTCTTCGAAGGGCCCGATCGAGTTGGACGCGAAACTTCAAAGATCGGCGGACGACGTTATCAAAATGTTGACTCATCCCCACCTACCTGTGTTTAACAATATGTAACTTCAATCTTATGTAATGTGATCGATGTAATCTTCACCCGATTAAATAAAGCGAATCGTTCTTGTTTTTCATCTTTCTTCTGTCCAGACAATATTTCGGAAGTACATTTCTGAATTCCTCCAAGGGGGTGAATTCGGAGATGAACTTCCGAAAACACCACATTTTCTGAAAAATAACTTTATTTCGGAGATGCATCTCCGAAGTCAATATTTTATATTAAAAAAACACTTTTTCGGAGATACATTTTCGAAAACATCTTTTTTTTTTTAAAAATTACGTTATTGAAAATGAACTTCCGAAACTAGAGGTATTGTGGTAAATTCACTAGAGGTAGTCAAAAAGATTAGGAGGTGGGTGAAGAAATTTCCATATTTAAAACCTGTTTGCACCTTTACTCACATGGCTTCTACTTTTCGTCCCAGCCATACATAGAATGGCCAAAAGACATTATATAAAAGTTTTGTGATTTTTATATACTCTCTCTTTTATAGTAGCATTAATTTTTTAGCCTAAAAAAAATCTAATATTAATTATTAATATCTGTACGATGAAACTGAGAATTGCATATTCAAAATGATGCTCCATGACATCAACTATTTTTATAATTTATAAATATGAATAAAATATTGCAATCAAATTATGCGACTATATTAACAATTGAATTATATTTAAAGAACCCTTCTTTTATATATATTACTATTAAAGTAGTATAATATAAAATAATATTAAAGAATATGTCCTTTTAGGTTATCAAATTGGCAGCATGGAGAATGTCATAGTATATTTATGGGCAACTTTTGTTCGTCTTTGAAACTTGTTGCCATTAGCTACTACAACAGGCCGCATATGCTAATTCCTGCCCCACCTAAGGTATAGCTTAAGGACTTTTTTCTCATGAGAATGAGAATAAACTTTTTTAAGCAAAAATGGGGAGTCTTTTGGGAATGGTGGTAAAATATTCTACTTTGTTCTATAAATAAAAAATAAACTGATTCACTCGAGATCCACCACCAACCACTAGCAGCATTTGTTGAAAATGAACTTAATTTGCAATTATTGAAATTGCATAGGCAATATATTTAATTATGAACACCACTCGTCACGTCTAGGGTTAGCTAACGGTTGTGCTATAACCTCCTGGCCTTACATGGGAGAGATTCTAAGATTAGAAGTATCTTTTATTGGAAGATGTCTATCTGACTTTTTGAGAATTTTGATTGAGATAAAAAGGACGTCTTATATCCTAGAGTTGTGTTTGTTTAATCTTTTTGGTTTTTGGGCTTAGGCCCTCCCTATTATAAAAAAAAAAATTATAAACACCACTTTTTAGTGTTTAATTAATTTATTTTTTAAATACATTTTTAATCATGAATTCATATTGGGAAAAACCAAATTTTACATTCTTTAAAGATGGAGTTTAATAAAATTTTATATAGACTGGCAAATCTCATTCTAATTGATGGAGTTTAATAAAATTTTATATAGAGTGGTGTCATACCCCAAAATTTGCCTTCCATATTCCATTTACAATAATTCAAAGTTCAAGATTCAATTCCAAAGCCTTGCTCAAAACAATCCCAAGATCCACAGTCAACTGATTCAAACCTATGATCATTGGTCAAACATCAGGTATAGAGGTGCATAACCATCATTTGATCAAAGGTTGATCATGATTCCATTAATAGAAACTCAGAGATGAACAAATACAAAAAGGTTCAAATTAGGGTTTCTTAGGAGAAAGTCAACCCAACTTTGACTGGGCATAATTTTCACATGGAACATCAAAAATTCCCCACTCAAAGCCTATTTTGAAGGAAATTAGATTCTCTACAACTTTGTCTCTCACAAGCCAGGGCTAGAAATGCTTCATTTGAGAGGTATGGTGCAAAAGATTACAGGTCATTTTCAGACATCCTTCAAAAGCAGCTTTTTGTCAAAGAGAATATGATCAAGATAAAAGCTCCAAATGAAAAATATGTTCCAAAGTGGCTTGTAGAGGACACTTTGAGGTTTCCAAAAAGTATTAGAACTCCCTCATAGCTTAAAAATTGAGTGAGATATGCTTGATCAAAGTTGGTGGATTTTGGAGGACCAAATGTGAAAAAAGGAGGTTCAAATTAAGAAATCTTGCAAATGGGCCTATGGTTTTATGATACAAACTTGGTCCACAAGTCATTAGCATGCCCAAAACAAAATGCCACGAAATTTAACCTATTATTTGATTTAATATGATTTTTTATTTCATTTTAATGATTTAATTAAGTAAAAAAATCAAATATTATGTTAAAATATCTACATAGGCTAATTCCAATCACAATTATGATAAAAAAACAATATATTTTCGTGGTATATTGATTGGGAAAGGATTAATAGAAGATTGGACAAATATAGAAAGATTTCATTCAAATTTTAAATCAAATTTCCAAAAGATGCAAGATTGGATTCAAGAGTGTTTTGGTTGGTTTTTGGTGACCTAATTCATTCCCTATAAGTAGTTTATGCAAGGCAAAGGACTAGGGGACGAGTTTTTGGATCAGAGAGACATAAGCACAAGAACAAGAAATATTCAAGAAAACTCAGAATCAGTCTCAAGGATTTAGGGCATTCCAGAGAGATTTGAGCATTGCTACACCTTCCTTGGAACACACCGAATCTATCTGGACCATCGCACGACTTCAACGTCCCAGAATAACCTCCAATTGGCCAAGGTAAGTGATTTCGAAACCATGGTCGATTAGCATAATTCAGACATTCTTGTTAGTAATTAATCGCATATTTTAATTGATAATGATACCCTGAATGTTTCTGGATTGCTTGCTTTGAGTTTTAGTGTGTGAATCGTATTCGGCCATTGGAGGCCGAATTAGGGTTTTTTATTTTGAATTAGGGGTTTTCATTAAAGGTAAAATTAGGTTATAACAATAACATGAATGAATTCGCGTGGTGAAAACAAGGAGAATAGGATAGGTGCGCCAAATTTATATGCGTCTGGGTGCAATTCTCTATTTTCCAAGCTTGTTTGCTACGCAGGAAATCGTAGCTATTTCGTAGCTATATGTATCTGAAATTTGCAGGTTCTATTGGGGAAGATGATGGCGTGGCGCTTCCTGGTTCGTCCATTTGAATTTTCGCGCGCGTTATTTCTATGTTCCTTTGATTTCGTATATATTTTATTGGACGCGTGGGGTAAACAAACAAGCGCGTTTGGTGGGTTGGTAAGGAGAAAGAACATTGAATAAAGGGACGAGGGTTCGATCCCTCGCTCCCACGTTATTTTTATTAAAAAGGTCTGTTCAATTATCCCATGCGCTGCCAACCATAATGTCCATCATGCACCCTCTGATCTGAACCATTAAATCACCACTCAGCTTGATCCAACGCCCCAGATTGAATACCCATACTATATACCCTAATAGCAGCTACACATAATCATAACCTCTAATAATTTTGATTATTTGTTTATTTAAATTAAAATATCTTTTAATATGTTATTTATTATATAATAATTATTTTTTTAAATGAATTAGTATATAATATTTATATTAAAATTTTAATTCGTTGTTCGTTCCGATTAAATCAATTAATCGCTATGGTCAATGATAATTTTAATTAAAATGATTATTTAATTAAAATGCAATTAATTCCTATTTGGTTAAATGGTTTCGACTATCTTATTAGTCGCGATGATTAACCTTTCTATTTTCCTTATTCTAATTCGCTATTCTTTTTAATCGAATCAATCGATTACGAGGGGTAACGATACAAACTAATTATTCATAAAATTATTAAAAAATACCATAATTCGTTATCAGTAATAATCAAATCAATTGATTAAAATTGGTAACGATACAACTTCAAATCTGTTAACTATGGCGATTGAATCTATTAATCGTTGCGGTTAATAGTGCTAAATTAAGCAGGGTTGTACGCCCAAAACCACATCTAAAATACTAAACCACGATACTACGGATTTACATCCTGTCAAACACTGCGATGTTCACAACTACGATAAGGTAATTCAAAATACCTTCAAACTTCGCATTTCAAAACAACTTCAAACATCTCGTATCAAATTCTAAGGCGTACAATCCTGTGCCCCGAACTACGTTGACTCTGATTCTCCATAAGGAGATACGTAGGCACTTGGATAACCAAGGCGAGTCCCCCTCCCTAAAATCTCATTTTTTCCCATTTCATTTTTCTTAATTATCTAACCCTCGAAAGCATAAACCTTACCTTAATACTCTTAGCCATAAAATTGTTAACCTTAGATTCAAAGCCATAGGAAAGGGTTGAGGGTGCCTAACACCTTCCCTCGACCTGAATATAGTATCTTACCCCGATCTCTAAACTGCGTAGGGTTTCCTATTCGCCCTTCAGAATAGGTGGCGACTCTAAAACCTTTATTTTTAGGGCAGGTTGCTACAAGTGGCATATCTCATTCTACAATCAAACTTTGTAAAAATAAATACATATTCTAATTTTAATATAATATTAAAGTTTATTGGCACGTGTCACTCACTAGTTATATGTGCATTAAACTTAATAATATGGAATGTGAGGAGATGTATTAGGAAAACCAAATCTCTTATATCAACAATTCAGATCATCCGTTGTTCATATTCATGCATTAAACTCAATAGTATCGAACATGAGAAAGTATATTAAAAAGGTTCAAATCTTAGGATAGTTAAAGATAGAGACTAATACAAATTTATATAGAATAACACTTATCATCATATAAGCCGGTTTTGTATAAATGAGATAAATCAATACATTAATAATTAATAAAATTATTTTTAAAAAGTTTATACTTTTTACATCTTATGGTATTTTTTTTATTTGTGCATACACTTATGTTTTTACAATTTTATAGTAGTTTGATTCATCTATTCTCTTTTTTTTTTTTTACATTAGTATTATATCTCTAACAAGAATTTTATTATGACTTTAAAATTGTATATTCAGACTTCTTGGGTCAAGTAATCTTGAGTGGGACGGGTTCGGCTCTGACCTAACAAAATTCATCTTGAATGATAGCTTACTTAGAAGAACAAGGTCGAATTGAAATCGGTGAAGCTTATGATCTAGACAATCAAGCTTGATTATCGATCACTACTAAGAGGTCATATGAATCAATGAAAATCGCGTTAAATTACCTCTGATTGGCTTTACCTGTAGGATGAGTCAGAATTGCTATATAAAGGGAAGAGCGCAAGGAGAAAGAATATACATAATTAAACAGGAGAGAATTCGATTGTGACTTTACTAGTCCTCACTAGTTGATTTATCATATTTATACTTTTAAGAATATATTTAGCGTTTGTAGTAGGCCTAGTAAAATTGACATTGGCCACACACACACACATATTCCAACAACAATTTGGACCTATCTCATGATGGAGAGGGTTGCCACCAATAATAACAGTAATAATGGGGATCTAGCCGTCGTAGCAGAGATGTTGGCCAATATGGAGGACTTGCGTCGCCAGAATGAAGGGTAATAGGATATTGTCCATGACTTATAACAATATCAACACACAAAGTCAATGGCCGGGAAAGAGCGCAAATATCCCAAACCGCTCATAATGTAGACCAAGGATGATTTAGACACTAGAAATTTCAAACCACCAAGGTTTAGCTCGGGGTACAAGTACAAGCAAGGTACTTGCTCCCCACCACCTTCTCGAACCCTTTATACCCATAAAGGATCCTAGAAATATAATCTCCCTTTTTTCTAGGAAAAGTAGAAGATCCACCTTTGGAACAGCTAGAGCCACAATCTTCCACTCCAAGGAGATGACGACATTCCCATCAATTAGACCTTTGTCGAGATCTTTCATATTCCTCTATGTTTGAGGGTGAAATTGTTCTCTTGGCAGGAGGATATAAAAAACTGGTTAATATGGGGGGATGACTTTGATGACTTTTCCCTCAATGGCCGATTTCTTAGTCACCCAATCTTAAAAGTCACTGGAATCATTCGGGTGAACTTATTCTTGTAATGATAGGGGTCGTTCTCTCCATAAAAACAAAAAAGGGAAACAAAAAAGAAAAGTAAGAATTAATCATAAAAGAATGTACAAAGGAAGGATATCAAGAAATCATCTTACGCAGACAAATCATTAGTGTTAGGGGAACACCCTCAAGTTTAAGTAGGTCCCGTATAATGGAAAAACCTACAACAGTTTGACCATTTCTCTCTCTCCCCCTTTTTCTTTTCTCACTAAGCTTAGTCGGGTCGTAACCCATGATAGTATAGGGCTTGCCCATCCAATACAAAGGGAAACTATGAGTCTCATCTTCTTCGTGCATGATCTCAGGACATTCGGTACTTCCTCTAACCCGAAAAAACTTGTCATTCTAGTGTTTGTATTGGAAGTGTAAGGGGAGAAAAGAGCTCGCCCAAAGATGAAACTCACAAAGACCCATATGCCTCTGTTAACATATTTCTATCATATAATGAAATAAATATGCCCACCATGGGAGTGATGTTGAGACCCCAACACAGGACCATGAAACCTCGAATAAAAGTCAAGATGTTTGAATGTATATTGGAAGGAGCAATGTTGAATTTTTTTAGAATTTTAGACTCTAGGATGGTTAAGGTGGTACCAACATTGAAATGCTTAATCCCCCCAATATAAAAATAAAGGTATTTTCCATTAACTCCCCGAGGACATCACATGTAGATATTATCACCGGATAAAACATGGTTCTGATATTACATCAACCTCATTCCTAGTGTTACACAACTCCAAATCTAGCCAGAAGGCTTGAATCCAACCATCTTAAAGACATATTGAATCAATACACATAGCCTCTTTATAAAATGAGCCCTAATTAGAGATGGATAGCATCGTGGGGATTTAGATGGACATTAGGAAGAAGACACTAAGTCAGTGTCGCTATGACTAGGTGATTCGCTCATTGAACTATCATTAGACGAACATTCATGTCTACTAAAGTGCTACATTTATGTGAACTACAAATATAGTGATCATTAGGATATTTTTATATTAGCATACTTTTATGACTACACAAATATTATACAATTGTCTAATAATTTTTGTTATTATTAGAGTACATCTACCCAACCATTGAGTTTAATAAAAAAAATTGTTGCATAACTAATTTAAACTACTAGTTTACCATTTTACTATACAAATATATGATTATGAACCTCCTATAAGGAGAAGGGACTAAAAATAAAAACTACTATAATATTTATAGAAACCAAAAACGTATTTAACCCCAGTAAAATTATAATAGACCGTATAAATATGATTGTGACACCATCAAACCAACTAAATAAGCCATAAATTATCCCAATTAATTCTTTTTCCTTTAAATAATTTGATAATAAATAATTTACTATCCTTACACGTAAAGTAAACATGACATGAATACTTCATTGAATAAATGTTGCTTGCACTCCTCAATACGTTACACTTACACATAACAAATCGTCATCAGTGGTTACACTGCCGAACCACATGTACCAAGCAGTGTCAGCTGGCTTTGAGGCTATCAAAGTATTAAATCGAAACTACCAAGTTAGGTATGGTAGCAGTTATTTATGATGTTTACAAGTTCTATAAATACGAGTGTTGTAACAAATCAGTTTCCGACTTAATCATAAAGATTGCTTCACCACAAATGTGATTAGTTTTGTAAAGCTTAGCAAGAAAATTATATTTACTTAACTTGGATTAATATTAAAGAAACTCAAATGTATTAGCAAAATGAAAACTTAATACGACTACTTCTAGTCTAAGCAAATGAAAACTAACAACTACTCCAAAATAATAAAAACTTAGATACAGTTCAATTAAAGTCTCTAAAAGTAAATTAAGCTAACCAACTTCCACCAAAATCAGCTTTTAATATCCAGTGGGATATTCACAGTCACCATACTCTGCACAAAAAATCACACTCATAAATATAAATATTTGAACTTAAATTAAAGCTTTCAAAGTACAATTAGAATCCAATGTTTCACATTACCCGATCTTTGACTAATTGACTTTTTCACAACAAATTTTGAACTAGTACTTACCACAATTACATTTACCTTTGTCTCTTTGTTATCATAAAAGTACTTTTCACCTATCAATGTAAACACTATAGTACCCTACATTATAATATGTTCCCAAAATAATACACTCCACCCAATAAAATTATGCCACGTGTCATCATAAAGATTCCCTCTTCACATGCATAGTACTACACCTTCTAGCTCTACAACCTAGCTCACGTTAGCAACACTAATCTAAACTACACCGAATATTATAGAATCTAACAAAAAAGAACAATGAGGGAAAAAAGGTTGTTATAGAATACTCACTAGGCTCTTGCGTGACCACGTACGACGTACCACCGAAATAGCAACTCCCACCCGCACGTGCTTGTTTTTGATAATAACTGTTAAACGCAAACGAAGCGTGCGAAACCAGGGTATTAGGATTGTAACACGTGGAATTAGGTTGAATCGAACGGCAATCAGCACCTCCTTCACCGCAAGCAAAATCTAAAGCTGCCTGTAGCTTATTTTTATCCGCGTAAGGATTCGCAACACACCACGTGTTCCCGGTTGTACTCTTAGAAACACCGCCATTACCACCACTTTCCGCCGGAGCAGGCTGGTTAGCACCACCAGCTACCGGTGAAGGATTGTCGTGGTAATTCTTAAGCGCCTCCACGGTTAATGGAACATCATAAACCTTCTTCTCATTAGGGTAAAATAAACCAAAATTTCTCTCTGAAGTGGGACCCGGTTTCTGATTTTCATTGAACAGTGCGAATAAATAAACGGTTAGATCTGCTTTAGGTCTCAACGGGGTCCCACTTCCAGTCAAGATCTTACGGACGAGATTCGCGTTGTACGCAGCTGCATTCTCTACACTCGCACCCACTTCATTACTATCACCTTTGGAAGGCCAGCCTGTCTCCGAAACGACAATGTTCACATCGTCGTATTTCAAAGCTGAGAGTGCAGCGAAAACGGCATCGATTTGAGCGTCAAAGAGGTTGGTGTATCTTAAGTTGTTACCCGGATCCACCTGACCCGGGTTTGGTCTGAAAAGAGCATAGTCTAAAGAGATGACGTCAGCGTTTGATTCATAAGCGAAGAAAGGGTAAACGTTTACCATAAGGTAAGAACCGGTTTCGCGGATGAAGTCTAGCATGGGTTTGAAAACGGGTTGGATTAACTCGGGTCGGAAGGATCCGGATGAGGAAGGGTAAGAGTTACCAAGTGCGGAGAGTGCTATAGGGGAGGAAACTTTAATGTTGTTGTGGAGGTTGTGTTTTTGGAGGGCTCTGTAGATGTTTTTCATGGCGGGTACGAGGAACTTTGTGGTGTTGGAAGGGTCGACGAAGACTTCGTTACCGACTGCAATGGCTTCGATTTGGGTGTGTGGGTAGTAAGCTACGATGTTGCGTTCGACCCATGAGAGAGCAAAGGAGGGTGCTTTTGCGGCGGCGAAGAGTTGTTGGTTTGGGAGGTCGACGGTCACTTTGATTTGGGATCCGGATAATGCTCGGAGAACTGAAGGGTCGGTGTCGTAGACTTTGACACGGTCGAGACCTTGTGATTTGAGGAGGTGAACTACTTTCATGGCGGAGGGGAGGTTGTTTGCTATGCGACCGTAGTTTATTCCTATGGAACCTCCATTAGTGGGAGTGAGAAGGGTGAGGCAAAGTACGATGAAGATCGTAATGAGGTTGAAGTGCTGCATTCTCTGGTTCTGTTGAGAAACAGAGAGTTGAGAATAGAGTGTAGAAAATGCTATGTAATGGTTAGAATGTGGCAATGTTGTAATGTGGTGTGTTTGTTTGTGGAGCAAGTGGGAGTGACGTGAGGAGTTTGTGTGTGTGAGAGAGGATCTATCTATAATCGATGTATTGAGGGGAACGAGGAAGAGGGGTAAAATGGTAATTAAGATGTGATATTGGGACCCACTGTGTGTTTATTTTTGTTGGTGTGACAAAACAAAAGGACGAGTGATAATAGGACCACCTCGTGTTGTGAAAGAAGACTTTGGTTTGCTGGCTAGAGCAACTTGATTGCCGGGAATTGGTTATCTTTTGTGATGTGTCTCAATGATTTTATCAAGTGGAGTGAACATGGGTGATGCATTTTGTGTGAATTATTGAAGAGGAAACGGTTATTGAAATAGAGCTACTTGTAATGTAGTGATGCATTGAGTTGAGTTGTAGATTATCCAGCTATTTTAGGTTGAAATTGATTTAATAACTGATTATGTAGACATGTTTTTTAGATATATAATGTTACAAGAAAATAATAATTAGATGAATATATTAAGTTGTTGTCGGGTATGGTTTGGGGGCAATGGGTTAAAATATTTAGATTTATGATAATGCTTATGATGAAAGTACGGTAAGATTAATGCTTAGAGTTTTTAGTTGAATCTCCATATATAGAAAGGGATGACTTTATGTAGGGATGGCAATGGGCAGGGTTTGGGCAGGGCACTATAGTACCCGTCCTCATACCCGCAGTTTAAAAAAATCCCCGTCCCCGAGCCCAAACCCGCGTGGGTATCAATATTCATGCCCGTACCCGTACCCTATGGGTACCTCAATGCCCATACCCGTACCCGTTTACCCGCATTTATAGTAAAATTAAATTGTTTAATTACAAAATATCATATAATTTAAGTCTTTTTAACAATATTAAAAAAATTATGTATGTTATTGTTGAGTTAAGAAACAAATAAACACTTTTATTAAAATGTGTAATGATTTAATAGCGATATATTTTTAAAAAAAGTTAGAATCATGCATTTTTATATAATAATATAAATGATATTATAGAAATATGTAGTGTGGGTATGGGGCGGGTTGGGTAGTAAGGTACCTGTGCCCGCACCCATACCCGCATATTTTAATGGGTAATTACCCGTGCCCGTGCCCATACCCATTTTTATGGGTATTTACCCTACCCGATATGGGTTTTTTGTGGGTACCCACTGGGGATGGGCCAAATTGCCATCCCTAACTTTATGTTTATTCTAACAACAGTGACTTTGGTGATGACTCTGAATCTAAGACAATAGTTATATCACCTTCGCTCTTATCGTGTCTAGACACTCCCTCTGTTCTACAATGAGTGATATATTAATAATAATAAAATATTTTAAAATAAATAATTCATTTTAATTTTAATGTATATTTTCGAATTTTATCCTCTAATTAATATTATTTTTATCATTCTCAATACTCGCTAAGGGATATTTTAGTAAAAATATTGTTTTATCTCTTTTATTTATTTATTTTATTAATTTGTGTGAAATGGTAAACGATGCCACCCACTATGGGACGAGGGAGTAGTTATGTTTGACTAAGTAAAATGACACGTATTTTGATGTATTGGTGTGTTTGTTCTCGAGTATTAAATCTCTCAATCTTGTATGGTAGGGATCAAGTTGCATTAGAAGCTAGGACAATCCATACTTATAAACATGATTTTTGTAAGGAAGATGCTTAAGCTCGTTGTACAGTGAGTACACTAACTTTTAACTCTATCGGTGCTAGCCTAGTCAAAGTTGCACTATTTAATTGAGTGTCTGACATATGAAAAATGTGTGCCCTTTATGTTTGGTGATTGCTAGTTTTTATAGGGCCTTTTCAGTCCTAAATCTTTTATGCAGATTTATTTATCATTATTATACATGTCTTTTTTCCTAGTTGTAAGCAATAAAGAAAATTAAGTCTCATGTTCCCTTATCCGAGATCGGCCTTTTAAGGCTATTCAATTACTTAAATGCTCTATATGCACGGGTAATGGGTACTCATCATAAGTGAGTTGAATTCGGCTCTGAGCCGACCTTCTTGACCTAGTCCATTAAGAGTGAGCTGGTCTATTCCTTTCTTGTGAATTGAGTTATGTTTTATTCGAGTCCAACCCAAATGCTTTTTAGGTAAAATACCAAAATGTACAAAGTCACTCAAGCATGAGTCCTATATAAGCAAGATGCTTTATAGGTGAGATTGAAATGTACGCAGTCTCTCAAGCATGAGACATGTAGGAAGAGATGCATTAGTGGGGAGACTGAAATGTACATATTTCCTTAAGCATGAGGCTTATGGGGGAGAGATGTTTTAGGGAGATACCAGAGTGTGCACTAGTTCCAATTTTTGGGAAACAAATGCCCATCACTTTGCAAGGGATGTACGAAGTCATGCCCTATCATGTAAGTTTTTTTTTTGGCTTTTTGGCCTTCCTACTCTTATTATGAATTTTGTTTTAACTATTACTTACTTCCTTGGGACTCATATATAAGTTGGGTCATCATTGACTTTATATCTCTAGGATATTAATCTCACTACAAGAAAATCGTGTTCCAACCACGTGAAAATCACGTCGTTGAAAATAAACTTTGCTACGTGACAATCACGTCAAAAAAATTTTAAAATAATAAAAAATGAAATTCAGCTTTTCACGTGAGGGGGAGTTTAAAATTTTTGAAAATTTTGTAGTGACGTGCAAAACACGTCGCTACCTAAAATTTAAAATAATTAAAACATGAAAAGCAGTTTTTCATGTGTATGGGGAGTTTAAAATTTTTTTAAACTTTGTTGTGACGTTCAAAACACATTGCTACTAAAAATTTTGGTGGAAAAATTTGACTGGTTAAATTGATTGAGAAGCAAGTTAACTAACACATTTATGATGTCAAGTGATTTCCACGTCGCTAATATCCTCCCATTTTGTGACAAACTGATATGGCAGATTTGGCAAAGTGATTTTCACGTCGCTACCCCAACAGATTGATTATTAGAGCCGTGTTTGTAACGACACACATGTGTCTGTGCCCCTCGTTACATATGGTCTTCGGGGTTACATGGTCCATCACTTATACCTACTCGCCTAACAATCTTGTTAGCAACCGCTGAATACCTGTTGAAGCGGTAAAGTGGCAAGAAACAAATGTTTTGGAAATATTTATCTAGGAAATTATCGTGTCCACATAGATTAGTGATATCGAACTACCATTCAACAGTTTCCGCAGTTATGAGTTTGAATTGAATAGTTAAAGCATAAAAATATAAAAGTAAATATCAACACAAAAAGAATTCATTTTTCAGAAAGAAGAGACTTATCAGGCATTGCATATAATCTACTTCTCACAAACTTAAACTTATCGACCAGTTATACTCAACATACAATACTCATCAATATCATCAAGCATCGCTCACACCCTAAGTCATTTCTAACCTAAAGTAGAGAGAACTGAAGGAGTGAAAAACACTTAGAAAGGGGGGATTGAATAAGGGTTCTTTCTCAAAATAGTAGATAAAAATAAATAACACAATTATTTTTATCCTGGTTCATTGTTAACTAAACAACTCCAGTCCACCCTTGACAAAGTGATTTACCTCAACTGAGGATTTAATCCAAGAATCAAACTGATTACAATGGTTCTCCACTTAGATACCCTCTAAGTCTTCTAGAGTATTATGATCACACCTTGATCACTCTAGGAAATCCTTTTACAATCAATGTAAAATAAATATTACAAGAGATTCAAATGCTTCTTAATAAGCTATAATCACAAAGTGATTTTTCTCTTAAGTTTAAGTTCTAACACTCACTAAAATATTACAAAGTTGTGAGGTTGAAGATGAAGTTCTTCTTTGCTTTTGTTTGATTTCAGTTTGACAGTGTTTTGGTTCTTTTGCGCAAGAGTTGTGTTACTGCTTCTGAATCAAAACTTCTATATATAGTTGAGGAAATGTGACCGTTGAGAGCATTAAATGCTTTGCGTGAATAGTACACTGCTGCATTTAATGTTTCACTCTTTTGTCAACTACCTCGAGCCATGCTTCCACTGCTTTTACTGACTTTGCCTTTTGTAGCTTCTAACGTTCCTTTTGTCAGTCAGAGATTTGACAACGTTCCTTTTGTCAGTCAGTGATTTGACGTTATAGCCTTTTCATCTTGTACTTGCTTCTAGACTCAGAATATGTAGAATAAACATTTGAATATCAGAGTCTCCAGCTTTGGTGCAGATGCAACTTCTGTCTTCAGACTTTAGAAGAGCTTTGAGCGTGATACCATCAGATCTTCAGAGCTTTGCTTCTGACTGCCATCTTCTGATGCTTTTCAGTTCATGTTCTAATTCTGCAGAACCATCTTCTGATGTCTGCCAGACCATGTTCTGATAAAGCATTCCAGAACTTCTGGGTCAGAGCCTCTGAGCGTTGATTTTGTGCATACTCTTTCATACTTTTCCTGAAATGGAAAACGTGAATAATTAGAGTACCACATTCTCTTATACAAAATTCATATATAATGTTATCATCAAAACTAAGAATATTGATCAGAATATTTCTTGTTCTAACAAGAACTACTATATCATCTTGGCGACGATCTCTCAGCCAACCTCAACAACACAGCAGATAACTGTATTGCTTGCATTGACGATCTCTCAACCAACACAAACAACACAGAGACGTTAAGCTTCAATACCCACGGCGAATATTAGCTCCAAAAACTATCTCTAGAGTCCATAACTAATAGATATCCATACCTAATCAAGATTTGTGAGGTATATGTCTATAACAACCCAAATCCAAACATAAAGCAAAAAGATTAAGGGATATACATGAGTTTAAAGTAAAATCATATACAAAATCCAACCAAAGAGAAAATACATAAAGAGGAAGAAATATGAACCAAAAATCTCCCGATTTGTCAGCGTCGATCGATGATCAATCCACTCCGGATCATTCGTATGCAAAGCTCAGAAGTTGTTTTCAAAGCTCTAACATCCAAAAAATGAAGGTTGATGGAGTTGGGAGCAAAAATACCTAACCCATAACCTAAAAATGTGTTTTTTCCCCTTTTAACGCACTTCTGTCTTGTCAGATTCGCCAGGCGAGCCTGGATTTGCCGGACAAACGACACCAGTAGCAACATCACTATTTTGGCCATAACTTGAGAACTGTAACTCCGTTTGCGCCCAGTTTGAAGCTTTGAAAAGCTTATTCAATTTCCTATCTAACAATGACAAAATATCAACCAAATTGAAGATTTTTTATTCTTTGATTGTGAGTCTTATTCGTTGATGAGTTGGTTCCGTTGCTCAAAATCGTGCATTTGAAGTCGTATCTTCGACACTTTATTGCTCATGCTCCAAATACGCATCAATACCTATAAAATGAATAGAAAACTATCAAAAGGTACACAAACGAATCGAAACACGAGTATAAACAAACTAAATGTATTTACACGCTAAACGGGGGGACTATTCAACATAATTTACACAAAAACACGATAAGTGCCACAAAACTATATATGCAAAAACACTACAAATTGGCACTTATCAATACCTTGACGTTGTTATGGTCAAGATGCAGCTTTTGGAAGGCATCCCATAACATGACGTCGGCTGAACTACTAGAATCTATCAAGACTTGCTTGATATCCAAGTTGTAGTGTTGTACAGTGATAACCAGGGGGTTATTATTGTGATGGTTAACTCTAAGGGTGTCCTCCTTAAAAAAAGGTGATGTTAACCCCTGTTGTTCCTCGCTTCCCCTCAAGAAACCAGGAGATAATACATTTGTTGCAAGCACTTGTCTTGCATATTTCTTTCATGAGGAGCTAAAGCTACCTCCACCAGCGAAACCTCCTATAATAGCATTTGTGTTGTAATGTAGATTTTTGTCGGCCATCTTTAAAGGAAAGATGAAAGGAGATAGAGTAAAAGTGTGGCCCATGTTAATTCTTACGGAGCCCCACGTGGGCACCTATTTACTAGTCAAAAAGTACATGTTTGTGTGCTGCCCTTGCAAAGGGCGAAGACACTAAAAGGTCTTAGTAGGTATATTATGTTTTATGGTGGTTAAGGCTTGTCCACGATGGTGAGAAACCCTATACGATAGTGTTTTATGGTGGTTTAGAGGCCCTATTCAAGTGAGGCGAGAGCCTCTTTAGATGATTGGTATGCTTAGGTATAAGCGTATTTTGGGTATGATCCATATGACTTCATGTCTATCATTTATCCCCTTGGAAGAAAGGTGTTTATATAGGACTTTAGACCCAGGGTTCTCTTGGAAAGGTCTCCGCCCACCCAGTGAATGATGAACGATTGAATTCCTATTTCCAAAGAGGCGTGGGTCAGTTAATGACATTGACTTCTCTTTACCCAAGAAAAATTTATCCCACATTTCCCACGACTAGGCGATAGGAAAGCCTTGGGGCGAGGCGATACCTTCCACGGGGCAACACGTTATCGTCACCTCTTCTGAAGCGGCCTTTAGTCATTTCTCTAAGCATGTTCTTTTACAAATATAACACTACAATTCCCTAGATATATGGCTTAGCTTAAAAGATGAACATAAAAATTGTAGAGAAAGTTAGACACGTGTTTTCTCATCCTAAACTCTCTAAGTCATTGTGGGGTGAGAAAGTTAATTATAGTTGATTTAACTAATTTGTCCCCCTCACGACCTTTAAATGGATAAATATTATAATTTGTACCACGAGAAAAGAAAAAAAAATCTTATGGTCACTTAAGAGTTTTTGGGTGCTAAGCCTTTATCCATGTTACAAAAGATGAAAGAAAAAAGCATGATGATAAGTGAAAATAATGCATATGCCTTGGTTCATAACAAGATGAACTTGGGTTTCGACTATTGGACTCCCCAAAGAAGAAGACCACTAAAAACACATATAAGATATTCTATGAAAACCAAATGATTCACGACATTCAATATAAGGATGCAAAAACCATTATAGTATACACAAAAAAAGGAAGGAAATTCCTCAAAGGAATAATAATTATGATTTTGCAACATAACCCTGCAACTGGAGCAACTTGAACATATAGAACAACATGAGGCAATACAAAAATAAAATAGTAGATGATGATGAGATAAAACTTGAACCTTTATTAAGAAGGTCATCAAGATCTATACAGCCATAAAAAATTTACCTTTTTATACGAATATGTCAATATCACTGATGAAAAGGAACCTAACAGCTTCACATAAGCCATTAAGATAAAAAAAATAATGTAAAATAGACATAAGCAATGGAAGAAGAAATGTAATCCCTAAAGGTGAATCAAACATATGACGTGGTGACATTACCAAAAGGACAAAAGGTATTGAAAAAAGTAGGTGTTCAAACTCCCGCTTGAGGAGAACAACTCGAACCCCATGTAAAAAGAAAATATTATCGAGAAGGGATGTCATAAAAAGAAATACATAGATTTTGAAGAAAACTTCACATTAGTGCTGAAAATGACGTCTATTAGAGCAATTATTTGTCTAACTACAAAACTAGAATTAAAAATAGAGCACGTTTATGTTAAAACAATGTTCTTGCATGGAGACTTAGCTAAGAATTTTTTATTTAACAATTTAAAAGGTTTTGTTGAACAAAAAAAAGAATACCATGTGTTTCATATTAAGAAAGTCTATAGGGCTAAATTAAACTCCAAGTGAATGGTATAACAAGTTGGATCTCTTCATAATCCAACATAAGTTCATAAAGATAAAACTTAACCACGTTGTATTTGTGAATAATTATGAAAACAGTGAGTACATCACACTTTTGTTATATGTCAATGATAATATGGTATGCTTATTGTAGGAAAAAACAAAAAAATAAATAAATGGAATTAAAAAAGTTTTAAGCAAATCTTTTGTTATGAAAAGTCTAAGTGCAAAAAAAAACTTTTGTTCTAAAAGAATTTCGTAGATGTCATAAGAGAATATGTGAAAAAAGATCTTGATATTGAATATATGACTCTATACGCAAGAGATGAAATGGGGTGAATTGTGTGTTTTTAAAAAAACTTGAGTTTGAAAAGCTTTTACTATCAATTTTAGAGTTTGAAAATATTTTAGAAAAGTTTTTTAGAGATAAGTAGCTGAAAAATAAAATGCAGAAAGTAAAAAAATGAAGGGATAGAAAGATAAAACTATAAGTTATAGAGGTTTGGTCAAAAAAGAAATAGACATAATCCTCTCCCCAAGATATATTCTTGAGAGTATCTAATAAACTTTAGAACTTTTAATAGTTTGAACTCTCGAACCCCCTTATACAAGAAAAATAACGTTTATGGCTAACTTCCATCCAAACAGCGTACAAGGAGACAAGTAGTGAATCTTCCTTCCAAACAATGGATTTAAGAGGTTAGTCTTTTTTCCAAACAACAACTTAGAGCAATTAGTCTTCAAGCTTTAAATCGAGATTTTATACGGGCTAATCTCAAACTTGGGTGAGCTTTTAATCTGGGCTGAACTCACGAACCAAACTGAAGTTATGATGGGAAGGCCACAAATCTAGAAGATTTTATACCGAGATTATCTCCAACCTTAGCAAGCTTTTAACAAGGCTGAACTTACGAACCGAATAAAAGTTTTACACAGGATAACCACAAACCAACTTAAGATTTTATTACCGGGTTGATCTCGAACCAATGCAAGCTTTTGAACGACCTGAGTCTTCGAACGAATCAATGACTTAGTAACTAAATCTCTAAACCAAATTTTTTGCATGGGTTAGCTTTGAACCCAAATAAATAATCCCTAAATGGATAAATTATTCAGCCACAGTAAAAAAATGTTCCTCGATGAATTTACAATATTACCATTCCAGAATTATACAAATGTCTCACTTACAAAAGACCTTTTCTCGAAAGTAAAGAAAAATATTTTTAGAGACCAAGAGAGAGTGAGGAGTGAGGTATGATAGCTCACATTTCTAGTTATGAAAATATGATGGAAGAGACCTCTATTTATAGACTAGAGGATGGCACAAAAAAGAAATAATTTTGGGGACAAAATTGATAAGTCAATTGATTGCCATTATACATCAATTGATTAATTGACCTAAAATTAATTGATTAGAAAGTTTTAAAAGGAAAAAAAACGATATATATAGCTGTTACCATTCATTAAGACAATGTCCGAATCTTTTAGGGCATATTTTTACACTAAGAGAGAGTGAGGAGTGAGGTATGATAGCTCACATTTCTAGTTATGAAAATATGATGGAAGAGACCTCTATTTATAGACTAGAGGATGGCACAAAAAAGAAATAATTTTGGGGACAAAATTGATAAGTCAATTGATTGCCATTATACATCAATTGATTAATTGACCTAAAATTAATTGATTAGAAAGTTTTAAAAGGAAAAAAACGATATATATAGCTGTTACCATTCATTAAGACAATGTCCTAATCTTTTAGGGCATATTTTTACACTAATCCAATTAGTTGGGTGTAAATGCCAATCGATTGTCCAAATCGAAAAAACGCCCATAACTTTTCTGACAACTCTCAATTTATCTGGCACGACTAGCTTTAAGATATTTAATTTTTTTTTTAAAGAAAAATAAGTTATAAAACTCATTTTAGTGTGTGTGTGGGGTTAGTCGTATAATTTTACAATAAGGCCCTTATGTTTTACCATAATTATTTATTCAGACACGTTAGGGCGAGCATTCATACACTTTGAGACTTGTCAAGTACTTCAATCTTGTAGACACTTGCCTAAACTATACTTGTAGATAAGGCTTGAGTCATTTCTATTTAAGTGTCTATTATCAAAGGATCAAACCCTATCTTAGCATGATTGTATCTTTAACCGCTTTTCAATACTTGCACTTAAGTTGTTTAGTTAAAAGTATATTCAAGAGTTGAGATCTTCCTTGATCACTGAACCTGCAAAAAATGATTCCACTCTGAAAAAGTTCAACAAGCGTAAGGTAAAACATGTGCATGTTTCATTATCCCCTCATTTATAACTTAGCAAGATACAATGTCCAAGACCAAGACATGTAAGAAATGAGCAAAATGCCTTATTCTTTATCTTTGGGATATCTATTCACTCTTTCAAGGGGACTTATTTCTAGCTTTGCTAGTATTTCTTCATTAATTTGCGATAGACCATAATCAATTCATCAAAATAAATCCAACACGTAAAAAAAATGGACATTCCAAGGTTTGAATTTACTCTTTGAATCTTGAGACTATACATTCAAACTAAAAAAACGTGAACATGAAATTTACTGCCTTTCTTGTAAATCTAACCATTGATTTCCATACAAAATAGAGTTCTAACCTTTATTTTCTTCTTCTTATTTTATCAATTATTTATTTTGAAAATAAAATTAAAAAATAACACGGCAAAATGATAAGTTTTAATTGGACGGGGGGGGGGGTGTTGTATTAATCGGGTGCAAATAGTCTTCTCACCACTATTGGTTGGATGGAACATTTATCCATTGGGCCTCTTTAGCCCATTAAGAGATAGCGTAATAAAGCAACCAAAAAGCTGACACAAGTTTTCAAAATCAGATTCGAAATCGAAACAGAACCCTAACTTTTCAGAGCGAGAGAAACGCAGAAGACGAACGAACAAGAACGATGTCTGGCGCTGCACCCACTCCCAACACTGAAGAGGACAAGAAACCTAACGATATCGCTCATATCAATTTGAAGGTCAAAGGCCAGGTTCGTTTTTTCCTTTTCTTTTGGTGTTTTTTGATTATTATATATAGTAATAGTTATTCTGTATGTTGAATTTTGCGATCGATGGGTTGTTTTTTCCTTTTGGTGTTCGTTGTTTTTTGTACTGTATCTGTGACTGGTAATGAGTTTTCGTTTTTTTGCGTTGCTTTTCAATAATCTGATTTTTCTGTTGCAGAATATAATTTAGTATTTGTTATGTGTTCTTTGTTAGTTGTGTTTTTGTGTTAGTTTTAGTTCACAGATGGTTGATTATTATATGAAGTTTTTGTAAGTGTAGGATAAATAAAGTAATAGGGTTCACGGTTTTCTAGAAACAGTTGATTTTTTTAACGGTTTATTTATTTTAAGATGCTTGCTAATATTCCTTTATGCATACCAAAAAATAATTAATTTTTACCAGTTATGTTGGCGGTTGGATTATTCTCGTTGCAATTGCTTTGCGCGGGTTGGATTATTCTCGTTGCAATTGCTTTGCGCGGTTTGGATATTATTATACCGTTGTGAGTGGGTGTGGTCTGTATGTTTTAGGAAGAGGCTGAGGCGTGTATTAAGAATAAGTGATTCTTCTGATCTCAGAATTTCATATTGTATTGATGATATTATTTATCGCTGTTTTGGGGGTTATATGTATCTTACCTATGTAAACCCTGATGATGTTATGTATTCAATTTTATTTTTTTGCTAGATGCTAGAGTATTATGATTGAGTATGCATACACTTGTTTATAATTCCATGTTAGAGTCTGGTAAAAACATGTCTAAACAAAAGCAAGAATTAGTTGTTCTCACATGATGTGTTGTCATTGGGATGCAAGCCCATTCATGGAAACACTCACACAAACATAGGTTATGAAAATGGGAGTTGAGGGTTTGTCCTTTTTTTTTTAGTATAAAAATTCGACGCATAGCCGTGTAATTTGGTCAAATTGTAACCAAACCCTGATTTGGGAAATCTTACCATTTCTTGGTTCTTTGATGTATCAGTTCTTTTGGCTGTGCCAGTTTGTGTTCCACTGCTGTTTTTGGGGTCTGGCAGAGGTTTTCATTGGGTGTGTTTGAAGAGTACTCCAAAAATATTTGTAAAATGGTCAAAGCAGGTGGATGGACAATTCATTGATTACATAGTTTTTGTTTTTGTTTTTAAAAATCTTAAACAGTTGTTTTTTTTTGGTCAATTTGGAGCAAGCTATATGTACTAGGGAACTAATTTGACAGTAAATTGTTTGTAAATTTATGCTTTTATTATAACTTAGATAATTCTTGTGGTAGCACTTTGTTTTGTAAGGTTTTTCTACTGCAGCAAAATTTGGGCCTCAGATTCTATATTCCTCATTTGACTAATTTACATGTTTTGCATCTAGTTAAATGATTTCTATGTTATATATTCGGTATTATATCTGTTCTATTGATATGCATCTTTTTGTGGAGACTCAAATTTATTGTAGATGTAATATTAATGTTTTATATTTGCAAGTTTATTTCTTTGCATATGTTTGACCAATCTTGATTCAAACAAGTTTTTGTAATTGCAAAACATTTTGTAGTTGCAGTTGTAACGTTTTGTATTTGCAAGTTTTTGTTACCAGTAAACAGTTTTAGTTGCTTGATATGATGTTTTTGAATGTATTATGGACCAGATCATATGATTTATTTCATGTTGTAATATTGTTCTGAACTACGTATTTGCTTACATCACAGTGTCGATGGTCTAAGCATTTTTATATGATTGTAGGATGGCAATGAAGTATTCTTTAGGATAAAGAGGAACACTCAACTGAAGAAGCTGATGAATGCATACTGCGATCGTCAATCTGTGGACCTGAATTCAATTGCCTTCCTATTCGACGGACGTCGACTTAGGGCTGAACAGACCCCTGATGAGGTTTGTCCCTCTCCTTGACTTTTTATTTTTGACTCTGGAAATATATGTAGCCAATCATGCATTATAACACTATAATTTGTATTCATGACTCTTCCAGCTCGAGATGGAGGATGGAGATGAGATCGATGCTATGTTGCACCAAACTGGCGGAGCCCTGTCAGTTTAAGTTATTCTGCTGGTTCTTGTGAAAACTTAAATACATAATTAGGGATTAGTTATTTGGGTGTATGAAACCTATTGATTTGCAATATGAGAAGTGTGATAGACATCTTTATTTTAGACCTTATTTGAAAAATCTGACATGCTCTTGGGGAGTTTTGTCAGTAAATGTCACTATGAAATTTGGAGTTTTCTGTTTGACCTTTTCGAGCCTACTGTAGAATGTCTTCTTGGTAGAGCATTTTATTTTATGCTAACATGCAATTGTTTAGTAATGATAGTGTGCTTATTTTGTCATAACTCACCAAAATTGTTTTAGAAATTTTCTCTGAACCCTAAACCAAGTTTAGATTTAACAAATGATGGGTCATTTTTTTCTTCTTCCAATCCAATGGGAAAGTAGCCCTAAAGCAAGAGCTTTACAGTTCCCTTTGTCTATGGTTGGTTTTCGTCCTTGAATGCTACTGCTATGGTTTACTACCTGTCTCTAATTTTAAGTCCTGATAGAGAAAATTGCCGGAATAAAAAAAAGTTGGTTAAAGTATTAAATTTGTTGACTATTTTGTATAATTTTACAAATTTATCCTTAGAAAATATAAATAGTTGATGTGCATGTAACTATTTATTATAAATTGTAGAAAAAGATCTAATATAATTAGAGGTTAGTTAGGGGGAAAAAAAATCATTAATGCACTTTGAAAGTTGAAGAATGTCGGAGAGGAAAAAAAAACTCAAGAGGGTGCTTAGGGTGCTTTTGTAATATTTATGGCGGGATTATCAATTCTCAATTTCTTTTTTAAAAACCTAGAATTTCCATCCAAAAAACCTAACATTTCCATCCAATTTAATGAGTTAATTTTTTTTATAAGCAAAATTTAATAATCATTAATATTGAGAATAAGGGATACTCAACCTCTTACACCTAATACGGTCAACCAAACTTGCACGATATTGATAAAATTTAAGGGAGTCTGAAGCCAATTATAAAAAGATGAACACCTCCCTCTCTTGCTAATTGCTTGTCAAATTCACGACACCACTTTAATCCACGACATTACTTCAATATTTGAGATATTACCACTTCAATATTTGAGATAATGTTGTCTTATACGCACAATTCATCGTATATTCTATACTGTTTTAATACGCACCTATGAAGCCCGGACACGGACACGGAACACAACACGGATACAGACACGAAGACTCCGCTAATATAGAAAACATAGGACACAGATATGATTATATATATTTTATATATTAATATAGTAATGCAATGTATGAACACAATGTATAAAAAATTTAAAATGAAAAGCAATATATATATATATATATATATATATATATATATATATATATATATATATATATATATATATATATATATATATATATATATATATATATATATTTATATTTAAACTTAGTACTTTAAATAAAAAAGAGACATAAATCTAAAAAACAAAATAATAAAAATTATATCATAGTCACTCCATATTGATAAAATCAGCCTCTATATCATGGAATACGAAAAAAAATAAATTCTAATTATGTTATTTTCATAATAGAAAAGTGAAATATGAAAGGTAAAAAAACTCTATTATTTTTATACATAAAAATCTGATAATTATTGGGTTGGGTCTTTTTTTAAAAAAAAAAATCTTTTAATCGGGTGTGTCATTTATTTAAAACAAGGTGTCGTATCCGTGTCCACTGCAATTAAATTATTTGTTTCGTTAGACACTACAAAAATGTGTCATATACGTATCGTACGCGTCTCGTACGAGTATCCGTGTCCGACGCGGCGACACGCCTTCTGAATGGTGGTGTGTCGGCGCTTCATAGATACACACCTCATAAATGAGTTGGGCTCGGCAGAGCCGACCCGTTTTTAAACTCTTGGTTAACCGTACGTGAATTGAAAAAAAAATACTGAAAAAAAGAGTTTTATGATTTTTGTTTTTTACAAGTTTTATGATTAAAAAAAGGAGATAGGGTTATACCGGTTGCCTATATAAACTATTAGGAATAGTTGACAGTAGACCTATTTCTGAGCGGCGGTAATTAGAAGCTTTTTTCTTTTCTTTTTTCGCTTACTGAATTTTTTCTTGTTCATTTTATTTTCCTTTTTCTCTTCAATTCTATGAATCAGTGAAGCCAATGATGATTACTTGTTTTTAGCAAGTGCCGTCTGAAACAAAAACCGTTTATACGGTGTCTGATGCACACTTTTCACAGTACCAAACTGAGGCTTCAGTAATATTTCCCCCTTTTTATCAATTTTTTCTGCTAAATTATTTTTGATCCAAAGCTTTGTTCAGTCTCTTTAGAATACATGTTTGATAATAATCAGAATTTTTATTAATTATGACCAATAGTCTTAATTGTGAATCTAGGCCGAAGCAAGCCAAAGGTTTAGAGATTCTAATTGTTGAAACCCGTGTTTATTTCAGAATTTGTTTATTTTGATTTCTTACCAACATTAATTATTTAATTAGTAAGGTTCTGATTGCATTGATGTACCTGAAGCAGAGCAATGAAAGAAAAATTTTACTTTTATTCTTTTTTTACTATTGCAGAGTAATGAAAGAAAATTTTTACTTTTATTCCTTGACTATTTTATAAATGTTAATTCGTTGGAGGATTGAAAATTAGAGGATAGGGTTGAAAATGAGGTCAAATGAATATTGTTTTTGTTTTCATTTCTTAGTTGATTGAACGAAGCAAAAGTAGTGTGCTGCCAAACAATAGAAATGGAAAGGCAATCAAGTAGCATAACAATTTCAACACTCTAAAGCCACTCAAGTATGAAGCATGTAGATGCAATTTGCAAAATGAATAAGAATTGGTAAAGTGGTTAGAAAAGATTTAATAGTCCACTGCCCTAAGCACGATATCTGAAGTGGTTGGGTTGGGTGTAGGCGATTTAGAGTGTGTTTGAATTGACGTTGAACAAAATTAATTATAGTAGAATTGAGTTTGTTAGAATTGATTTTAACCGAATTGAGTTTAGCGGATAATTTAAGTGTAAAAATCACTCAGAATTAATTCTAGAGATAGAAGCTACAAATTCTAACTTCTTTTACTTTTGATAAAACAAACATCTCAAAATTACCCAAGATTAATTCTACATCTCTAGAATTGAGCATATGTCTTTAAAAAGCCAATTCAAATATGCTATTAGTCTTACAATCTAAGAATTTCTTAGAAATATGCTTATTTAATGCATTTGAAATTGAAATGGTCAAGTTTTTTATAAAATATTTCTTTATTTATAAATCTTAAAGAGTGCCCTCAGGGCACGCGTTAGCAAGACTCTTTAGTGAAACCTCTTGAGTTTTTCATTTAAGTGATTCTTAATGATTAAATTTCTTCGAAGTTACTACCACTTAATCGGGATGAAGCGGGTCCATTGATATTCTAACATGGTAATGATAGATGCATCGATCCATGAACTTTGTTTCTATAAATTATAGAACAAGCTTTACCATTTTCATTGCTTTGCCATTTTTTATTTGTTCAAACTTGTTCCAAATGTATTTCCTCCTTCCTTTGATATACTCTATGTATAATTTTGTCTAGGGTTGGCCCAAGCCCAAGGCGAGTAAGACTATCGTCTTAGGCCTCAAATAAATGTTTTATAAAAAAGAATAGGAAATACAATGGCTTCATGGAGAAAGATATTGATAATTATGTTTTATTGGGGCAATTTTTTATAACAGGATTGCCATATAACAATTCACCAACATTTTACCAAGTTTTACCTTAGGCCTCAGAAGGCGTTGGACCGGCCCTGATTTCGTCTTAGACAATGATTTTATTTAGGTAGTTGCAAGAATGGTAATGTGGTTGAATCGTGAAAGAGAGATATGAGTTATGACAATGTTAGATTGTATATTCAAGAGTAACGACTTTAGTCAGAGATGTCATTTCTGGCCGCGACGGCCGCTAGAGCGGCACAGCCCCCCCCACCCACGCGAGATGCAGGATGCAGTGGCAGAGATGGAAAATCGGCCTTTACAACTGCGTTCCCAGGTCGTTCTTGGGCAGAGCGGCTCTAATTCATTCTTTTTTGTAAAATTTTTTTCTAGAGAAAATTACTAAATTACCCCTCATTTTAAAATTTTTAAAACCAAATTTTTTTATTTCTTTCTCTTCATTTGTTTGTGCGTGCGTTTCTTTCTTCTATGCCCTAAACTCCAGCCGTTAGTCTTTTGCCAAGTGCCAACCGCCACCGTTCCTTCCTCTTCTTCTCCCCGTCCCTTAGTTCTTCCGCCGTCCTCAACCCTCACACCAGGTAGTCTTCTATTTTCTTCTTCTTCTTCTTCTTCTTCTAAAGTTGATAGTTCTATACTATTCTTCTTTCTTTCAACTGTTTTATTAAGTTTCTACTTCTTTTTCTACTTCTTTGTAAAATAACATGGCTGAGTTTTGTCGATTTTTGTCAATTTTAGAACAATATGACAACATCTTCTTCTACACCAAATTCTACTTCGGTTGCTTCATGTGCTCACACGTTCAAACCAACCGCTAGAAAGGACATATGATGGCGAGAGGAATATACAAAAGGGTTGTTAAGGACATATGATGGCGAGAGGAATATACAAAAGGGTTGTTGAAGAACCAAGAGATGCAAAGGAATATATATGGATGTTTAATTATGTCAGATGATTGGAGGGATAGAAAAGGTAGAACCTTGATTAATTTCTTGGTCAATTGCCTGATGTTTGTAAAATTGTTGATGCTTTTGACTATGCCAAGACGGGGGATAAGCTAGCCGATTTGTTGGACACTTTTATTGAGGAAATAGGTGAAAAAAATATTGTTCAATTGATTACTGACACTGGAAGTAATTATGTAGCGGCGGGTAAAGCATTATGTTTGAAGAGGCATCACATGTTTTGGACTCCATGTGCTGCCAATTGTATAGACCTTATGTTAGAAGACATAGAAAAAATTCCAAAGGTTCAAAAGGTTATACAAAAAGGGTTTAAGGTTGTGGGCTACATTTATAACCATATTTTTGCTTTGAATTTAATGAGAAAGACTACCGGCAATGTTGAATTGGTTAAACAAGGAGTGACAAGGTTTGCTACCCATTTCCTTTGTCTGCAAAGGATGCAAGAACTAAAAGGAAAGTTTAGAGAGATGTTCACTTGTGAAGAATGGACGAGTTCCAAGTATGCCAAGGATGCTAACGGACAAAGGGCAACTACTACTATACTTATGACATCATTTTGGAATGATGTACTCTACACTCTTAAGTGCATGACGCCTCTTGTAGATGTGCTAAAAATGGTTGACGATGAAAGGAAACCCGCAATGGGATACATATATGCCGCAATGGAGGTGGCGAAGGAATCAATTGAAAAAGCTTTCAATTCAAATTCAAGCAAGTACAAAGTCGTATTTGAAATCATTGATAAAAGATGGGAGAGTCAATTTCATCATCCGCTACATTCTGCAAGTCACTATCTCAATCCTGAATATTATTATGTGAAACTAGAAATTGAGAGTAATGGTAAATTGGTGAGAGGCCTCCGTAAGTGCATTGAGACACTTAGTGAAAGTGATGAAGTGGAAGACTTGATTTCAGAACAATTGGCACTATACAGGGGTGCTACAAGTCTCTTTGGTATAAGTGCGGCAATTAGATAAAGGTCGACATTGGCTCCAGGGAATATGGAAGTTAATTTTTTTTCTTCAAATTATTGGTCACATGTGATACACTTTGTGTTGTGTATATCGAATGATTTTTTACAATTACTTGCAGCTGAGTGGTGGAAGTCTTATGGAGCCGAAACTCCGGAGTTGTAATTGTTGGTTGTTAAAGTGTTGAGTTTGAGTTGCAGTGCTTCCGGTTGTGAGCGTAATTGGAGCATCTTTGAACATGTGAGTATTAATTTTTTACTAGGAAGTATCTTACATTTCAATTATTATAAAATTAGTACTTAAATTTATTGTATTTTAGATTCATTTCAAGAAGAGAAATAAATTGGAACATCAAAGATTGTAAGACTTGGTGTTTATCAACTTTAATCAAGCTTTGATAGAAAGATTTGAAATTCGGGATAAAATTGATCCTATGGAATTTAACGAAATTAATTTCCACACCGAATGGTTGGTGGGAGAGATGGAAAAGGTAGGAGATGATGGTGAACCTATAGAAGACTTGGTTCATCCAAATCATGGTTTAACTTGGACTCAAGTTGCCAATGCTAGTGGAGCTAATGAGTCTCTAATCTACACTAGGAGGGCAAGGCAACTTGAAGTTAGAAGTACATCTCAAGCAACAATGGCACCTAGAGCAACAATGACACAACAAGTGGTGGTAGAAGATGTTGAAGAAGATGTTGAAAAAGATGTTGAAGATGAAGAAATGGAGGAATATTTTGAAGATGAATAACTCTTTGATAATGCTACATGATTTTTATGTTTGCTTGAATTTTCATTTAATAGTACTAAGTTTGGATTTTGTAATATGTTTTGAATCTTTATGTTTTACTTTAAATCTTGATTAAGCATTGTTGGACATTATTCCGCTATACAAAAAGTTATCCAGCTATTCGGGATCCTGCTATTCCCACTTTTGGTGTCAGCCGCTCCGGTCCGCTATCCGGGATTAATAACTCTCATTTTAGTATCTCCCGTAGTAGTCCATCTTATCTTTGAAACAAAGTAAACCTTCAGTCAAGAAGGGGAAGGTCTTTCATTTCTATCTCGTCAAAAAAAAAATGCATCCAAATCTTTAGATTCATCCTTCTTCTCCCATTTCTATCCCTAGCTGAGTTGAAATCTCTAACCACACACCATCTCCAAACCCACCTTGACATTAATATCATCTCTCAAAAGACTTTACTTTCAATCTGAGTCCCAATGAAGAAATTCATATTGAAAATGTGATGGAGGAAGCTAAAGTATATTCTTGGAAATGGCTTAAGAAAAAGTCAAAGTTGATTAAGGATGATTATTTCTTGCGGTGTTTAAATCCTAAGGCCTATTTGGGCTATGTGAATATCAGTTGTATTGGGTCCAATTTCTCTTTTTGAAATGCCTCTATAATACCTGGCATGCGCTGCATTTGATTTCTTTTACCAGGTCACAGGTTTCTGGTTTCTTTTCCCAGCCGCGGGTGCTACGTCTTGGTGCTGCTCCTGTGGTTTCAGTGTTCCTGTCGGCGATTTTCTTCTGCCGTGTTTCATTCTGTTTGCACTGTCTGTATGCTTTATGCCTTCATCCTGTTGGAGTTTGCTGAGTCCTATGCATTTTGTGAGGACGTTTGGTGGATTGTATGTGGTGGTTGTTGGTTGGCAGTTTTTTGTTAGAATATGTGTTAGGTGTTATTTGTTTGTATTTAGGTACGGCTTGGTTGCTGTCAAGCCTGTGTATTTGGTGCTCATTCCCAGCACATCTTGTGCTGCAATGAGCAATTTATATAATAGTTCTTTTTGCTGCTTAAAGAAACTCATACATCACACATTTCACATACACATTGCCACATAACACCACTTTTGTTCTAGCACCATATCTAAACGAACCCCATACATTATTAGTAAAGTGCCTATTACAAACATAACTCCATCATAACATTTGTTCAATACAATTAACATTCTAATACTAAATAAAGACGCAATCTACCTTACCAACCTAATAACAATACACACCAACACATAGTCTTAAAAACGGGAACACAATGTTCTTCATAAGAGTTTTCTAACCTTATAGAATCACAATAGGACTAGTCACCATGTGGTTACCATTTGTCCATCTCAAGTTCCCAAAAACCGGAAAACCACCGGGAGGCACACCTGTTACTTCAAGAATCACCTGAAATGTTTTCATTTCTCCAATTTTCGTAAAAGTTAAAGAACTTGGTTGAACATAAACCTTAAGCTCTTGAGGATGTTGAGCTTCAGCAACATATGTGCTTGGAGAACCAACATTTGTAACCGTACGAGTGATGTTTATGGTGTTTAATCCTCGGTTATATACCGTGATTGAAGGATAGTTGAGATTTTCAATGTTGTAATATTCAGGACAAGTGAACGAGGTTTCGTTAAAGAATTTTAGTATATTTTGACTGTGAGTAGAAGCACATATGAAGTTCAAGTAATCTGTTGTGTTTAGATCATAAACAAGACCAGGATCCATTGCGAGGTTTGGTTGAATATGTCCAGAGCCATATTCAAATGGAGTTGATATGTTATTGAATGCGTCACGAATTGGTTGATTAGTGTTATCGAGCGTGGTAGCTGCAAAAACACATTGTTTTTAGTAAGGAAATTTGAATAATTTTACATAGAAGTAGAGCAACATTTTATTTTTCGTGGAATCGTACCAGTAGTCATGATGGCTGATTTGATAGCGGCTGGACTCCAAGTAGGATGAAGTGTTTTGAGAAGACCGACAATGCCAGCAACATGAGGACAAGACATGGAGGTTCCTTGTTGAATATTGTAAGGAGTTCGACGTGGATCGGAAGGTAGATTAGATGGACTGGTGCCTAGTGAGTATGCAGCTAATATGTTCACTCCAGGAGCAGTTATGTCAGGCTGAAACAGAAAACAAAAGCGTTGCAATCACAAAATGAATGAAGGCGAGTACTCATTGAATGTAGGATTGAAAAAATAGACGATCATTCGAGGAGCATTGCTAGTTATAAATGTTTGCAGACCTTGAGTATCAATGGCTGCACTGCACTAGGACCCCTAGATGAAAATCCAGCCATAATCGGAGCTGGCTTTAATCCGGTAAATGTTGTTGAAGCCGACATGTAAGCAAGCATTCTCCTGCAGTATAATTTAAATCAAAAAAGTTCTTCCTTCACTGCAAGTATTTTTTGAATGTAACGACGTAAAACGTTTCGTATGTGTTTACCTGGTAACGTTATTGTCGGTACCACCTTTTCCAAACCATTCGCGTTCATCAATATCGTCATCCTGATTAGCATCCATACTTGCACCAGGTAAAGGATGAGGCTCAGCTAGAAGTATACTTCCACTTTTCTCATCATTGATCACAAAAACTGCTATTGCCCCGGCAAGAGCAGCTTCAAAGCCTTGAGCAATAGATGTTGTTTCGTCGAGTCGAGTGCAGACTAATATCTTCCCCCTTACTTTGGTAGGATCAAGTGTTCTAGGCTTGCAATAACGACTGCAATAACATACACATATATATTCATACAAAACAGTGAAAACAATATTGTAACTAATTGAAACAAGATTATCGAATATGTGCTTACGCATCTTGAATTGTTGCATTAAGAAATCTAGCATCGATAGAGTGAATCATTGGATATACTTTCTGTGTTGGACCTGATGGTAAGCCCTTACTAAGACTTGCACCCTGAAATTCAATCCAATAATGTATAATGGGAAGACAGTCTGCATAATTGTTTCTTAAACCTTCCTCCTACCAATGTAGAATATAATTGTAGACAGTGGTGACAAACGGACATGCCCCTGCCAAAACCCGAAAATAATGGGGTGAAGGGAGTAAAGTAGAGGGGGCAGACCAGGAACCATGGCTCAGCCCGCCCAAAAAAGGGCGGGACGATCTCAGCCGGCTCGAAACCTTGGCCCCAGCCTACAAAAAACGGGGCAAGACAGTCTTGGCCGATCAAAAGCGTTGACTCGGCCGGCCAAAAACAAGGAAGACAGACTTGTCGGGCCCTGCACTCCCAAAGCCTACAAGAGGCAAAATGTCATGCCCACTTCGCCAAAACCCACAAAAAAAACGAGGCGGCAAAGTAGGCGGAGCGGATCGGAAACCTTGTCCCCCTCCCCCCCAAAAAAAACCAAGGAGGGACGGTCCCAGTGTGCCGGAAACCTTGGTTCAACACCAAAAAAGTGGGGCGACACAATCTCGGTGGACCAGAAACCTTGCCTCCACCCTCCATAAAACGGAGAAGGCAGACCCAACAAATCATGCACCTCTAATGCCTAAAAGTGACAAAATGTTAGGCCCGTTTTGTTTAGGCACTTGCCCGCCAAAAAATGGAGCGATACAGGCTAAAGTCGAAAACCTTGGTTTGGCCCGCTCAGACGGGATGTCTCCGACTTGCCACTTGTAATAATAATTAACCGAGAAAAACATGATACATTGATACCTTAATATATTGCTTGCCACCAATAGAAATCTGACTAACAAACTCCCTATCAATTGTACTAGCAGCAACCGTAAAAGACCAAGGAGCAACATTCGTAACAGTTCTTGGACCAGGTCCATCATTCCCAGCAGAACAAACAACAACAACATTCTTCGCAACAGCATGAAACGCTCCAATCGAAATCCCATCCGTAAAGAAAGCTTCAACATAAGGATTAGAACCACCCAAAGAAGTTGAAATCACATCAACACCATCATTTATAGCATGATCAAACGCTTCTAGAATATCAGCTTCATGACATCCAGCTACATCAGTTTTTGACCAACACACTTTGTAGGATGCCACACGTGCTCTAGGGGAACCACCTTTTGCAGTGCCATTGCCATTGCCGAAAATTGTTACGTCAGGTGAAAAGTTACCTGCGGCTGTTGATAAGGTGTGTGTTCCATGGCCAATGAAGTCACGTGCTGTGAGGTTTGCAGGGTTGAGATTTCCATATCGTGCTTCGTAGTTTTTGCTGAAGATTCTTGCTCCAATTAGCTTTCTATAATTTGTCACCCAATTAGCTTTCTATATTTTGTCACATAACATAGGAGTTGAGAAATACACTTAAAATATCCAATTTTTTATCTAGCAATTTTTTTATCTTATAGTCCAGCCACTAGAATTCTTAAAAGATAATTAACTGGAATGTCGCGAGTTTGAATCAGCGCTTTTACATTTGATATCTCTGCACAATTATCAATTGAGTGGTTTTAACGAGACTTTATCTAGTAATTTAATTGTCGAAATTTCACTTGTAAAAGATGAATAAATAAGATGTTACAGGTTGAAACTCGCGTTCCAAGATATCTCTGTATTACTATCACTTGAATTGGTTTAAAAAGACAAACACATCCAAACTTTAATTATTTAATAAATACTTTATATAATAAAATAAAATAAAATAGTAAACATTGATGAATTTTTGTACAATATCTAATGTTTATGATAGGTAGAGAAATGATTTAGAAAACGACAACACTTAAATAGTACTATGAATATAATTCTGAACGTGAATTTTAGTTCAATAATTTCCTTCATTGCTGGAAAAAGGGAAACATATTTATTTATGCAATGATGTTGATGTACTCTAGAGTAAGAAAAAAAATGATGGTGGTGTAGAATGAAATAAGTGAAGAAAATGACCTGTTGCAGAATGTTGTTGCATTTGAAGAAGTAATAAAATGATCAATCTCACAGACCCCATTCCCACGCCACTTTGGTGGCACTGGACCGTATCCGATACCGCTGAAGCTCTCATGTTCTGGCCAAACACCTATTTCAACAACAAACCACTCATCAATGCTCTCCACTTATCCAAATTCAAAGGGATTGAATTTATATCAATAATGAAAAAATACAAATAAATATGGTTGGCAGAAAGTTAAAAGGGATTGAATTGAAACATGTATTAATTATCATATATCAGAGTTAAACTATTCCACTTATCCAAATTTAAAGAAATAAAGATTTTTAAGTTGTAGTTAATTATATAGCTTAATTGTGAAACAATTTTTGTATAATTGAATTAGTTATATTTTTTAATATTTACAAAAATAATATGTATTTAAATATCTCTCTCCACTCTTTTAAAATATACATGCTATTGAATTTTATTGACTTGTCAACTTAATTTTATGATATTATAAATTTTTATTTCAATGAAATTTTTTATTGATAAATTGATTAACACATAAATATCAAAAATCTTAAATTTTAAAAAATGGTGATACAAATATTTACATATTATCCATTAATATAATTATTACACCGGAATTTAAACTCAAATACTTATGAAATTTGAGTAAAATCTATTAAATTCTCTCTTCAACAAATAAATTATATAAAAAAAAATTAGACTCAAATTTAATATTTTTAAAAATATTTTATTTTTATGTCTAAATCAATCTCCATGCTTTTGGAGATGAAGAAAGTAATATTTACATATTCATATGTAAATATTAGTGTAATAAGAAGCTAAACAAAACAAAAAAAGAAAAAAGAAAAGAAAACAACCATACATTACTATGAAGAACTTTTTATTTGATCAACAGTATTATTTACCTGAATCTAAATTAGCAATGATAGAATCTTCACCAAATCTTGCCTTCCACCAAGCAGAATCAAGTAAAAGTCCTCCATCTTTTTCCAATCCAAGAAAATCCCATGACCTTGTAGTATGCAACTTATATTCTTTGCTCAAGAAAACAGAAACTACATTCGAGTTCTCTACACCAACAAAAACATGAGTCAAACAAATAATGTCTTAAAAAGCAACTACAAAAATCCATGACAAAAAACATAACCATATTACTCACTTTTAATCTTTGATGCCTCTTCATCTTCAAGCAATGCAGCAAATCCATTTATGTGCTTATTGTAAGAATACATAACTGCTTCCTTTGCCTTCTCATGGCTGTTACAAAAACATAACATTTTTAGTACTAAATTTCTCAAGTATCTCAAAATATGTAACATAAATAAATTCATATATAGATTCTATTTATAAATATATATTATATATACCTTCCTAAGATTGAAGCAAGTAAATCATAATGTGAATTTGTGGCTGAATCAAGATCATCAAGAGAAGGATTTGGACCATGAGAATGTCCTCCCAAGTATA